>NW_010319648.1:26657-27534 GCF_000700745.2 Antrostomus carolinensis | reverse complement strand
CTAACAAATCCCAGCTGAACCCAAATCCCAGTGTTGTTCCAGCTGCTGAACAGAAACCAGCTCTGGCCCAGCTCCACACCAGGACACAGTTTAAGGTTAATATTCCAGCTAAATAACACAAAATGATGGACACTGCTTAGTAACACCAGGATCTGCCTTTGGCCACTGAAAAAATCCCTGAATATCTCCCTGCCTCTGTTCCTTGGACATAAACAGCTTCTCCTGAGACTCTACAGGTACTTACAGTGAGAGGAACATGGAAATAAAGTCTCCAGCTCCATGCTGTGTAAAAGACTTCACCTCATTTCTTTTTAAAAAACCCTACATATTTGCTTAAAAGCTGCAGTTCCCATTATTACAGTTAATTGACACCCTCAGGGGCTCCCAACGAGACAGGCTTTTATGAAATTTAATTATTTTCCACGAGGGTTTGCAAGGTAAAGGTGCAATTAGAGCAGCACAGGCTGCTCCCTGCACCAAGGGAGGGCTGGATTCCTCGAGAGCGTCCAGTCGCTGAGCTCAGATCTCCGCTGCACTTTGGGCTTTGCCCCCACTGCAGTAGTCACAGATGGCCTGTGTTCATTTTAGCCTTTAAATAATTAAAAAAATAGAAAACAGACCAATTTCACTCAACAACGGACCAAATCAATCTGTGTATGAACCCATTATAATTATGGCAATCCCGTCAGGTCCTTCCAGCGATGCTGAAGTGAGCGTATATTAAAAGCAGGGCACAGAAATGGGGCTCCCCCCACACCTGAGGTGACCTTTGGGCAAGTCATAGAATGGTTTGGGTTGGAAGGGACCTTCAAGCTCATCCAGTCCCAACCCCCCTGCCAGCAGCAGGGACACCTTCCACTAGACCAGGTTGGTCACA
>NW_010319648.1:326-26599 GCF_000700745.2 Antrostomus carolinensis | reverse complement strand
ACCCTCACACCAAACAATTTCTTCCTCACATCTCAGCTCCATCTCCCATCTGCCACTTTCAAGCCATCACCCCTTGTTCTCTCACTCCCTGCCCTTGGCCAAAGTCCCTCCCCAGCCTTCCTGGAGCCCCTTCAGGTACTGGGAGGCCACTAGAAGGTCTCCCTGGAGCCTTCTCTTCTCCAGACTGAACAGCCCCAACTCTCTCAGCCTGTCCTCACAGCAGAGCTGCTCCAGCCCTCGCATCATCCTCGTGGCCTCCTCTGCACTGGCTCCAGTAGCTCCATGTCCTTGTGCTGTTGGTGTCCCCAGCACTGGAGGCAGCACTGCAGGTGGGGTCTGAGGAGAGCGGAGCAGAGGGGCAGAATCCCCTCCCTCCACCTGCTGCCCACGCTGCTCTGGGTGCAGCCCAGGACACGGTTATTGGCCTCTGTGCTGCCAGCGCATGTTGCCACCTCATGTTGAGCTTCTCATCTACCACCACTCCCAAGTCCTTCTCCTCAGGGCTTCCCACATCAGTAAAATTAGGAAAATATCAGCACAATTGGCTGCAAACCAACCACTTGATACTTGTACATCACTTTAAATAAGATTTTCTCAACTTTGCCAGAGCCCCTCATTTCCCTGGTGCCCAGGGCAGAGCCTGGGATGTGCTGACACAGGAGGAACAGAAGAAATGAGCCTGTTTTCTTCTGAACCCCTCATGATTCCCTCCCCCCAAAAAATGACAGTACAGTGCAAACTCTCTTGAACTGAACTGCTTAATCAGAACCTCCTGAGAGTAAATGCAGCCAACAAGGGAAAAGAAAAAAAAAAAAGCCAACTTTTTAATATAAAAAGAAAAAAAGACCTGCTGTGAGTAAAACAAATGATTTTCTAACAGAGAATGGCCTGGGGACAGGAAGACAATGTCATGCTTTTGATGCTACAATCCTGTACCTGAGCTGAATGCTTTCACAGTTCAAGATTTTACCCCAATTAAAGATCCCCCATAGCAAGTAACAAAATATAATTTAATCTTCTCTAGCAGCAGACTAAATTTTAGGTATTCTTTGCTAGTTTTCAGATAGAGAGTTTAGGAGCAATCTAACAAGATTATTTCAGTATTCCTTTCCTCAAATGGGTATTATTTGATTTTTATGTTTTTGATATTTAGGGCATAGAAGCAAACAATAGGAGAGTGTCTACATTTTTTTCTACCATTTAGAGCCATCTCCAGTTTCCTCTACTTTGAAGAACAGTGGGGAAAAACATTGGTGTCATGAGGGCCAGACACCCAGCAAGGAAAAAGTTGACCCTTAAACTTTGATCCAACCAATACTACACTAACGCTGTAGCCTCTCCATGAGATTTGGAAATATTTAATGGAATGAAATATTTAATTTTAATTTTTGGAAATATTTAATTTCCACGAATAACCACATTATGATTCCCCTTTGCAGTGTGCCAGGGTGGCAGCCTGAGGGAAAGACCAACAGCATCTGCATTTAAGTTTATAGTAAAATGACCAAAAACCAGAAGCAGCAAAAAAAAAATCACACCAGCACTACAGACAGGATTCCTCACACTCCTCAAGTCCTTACACTTTGCTTAGGAATCAAAATCCCCACTTTTAAATCTTTCCCTCCCTTTCCCCCCCGGGATGTTTGACCAAGCAAATACAAAACATACCCAATATTTTTGACACCCGGTAAGCTGTTATTTTAAACACAGTTTCAATAAACTATAAAAGTTGATATTGTTAGAGGCTTGAAAATATACAATCTCATTAAAAAAACGCTGGCACTTAGAAAGATCTCCGGTGGCCAATCACAGCTTGGGGAGAGTTGTAATTTATAACTTTGATCCCCACAGCTAAACCATTTAATCTGATCATAAACATCAATCACTGATTTTTATTGCCCCATTTTGCAGGCTGAGCAGAAAACCTTGCTCTCGCCGACAAATTAGGCACCCCAAAGTGACTCTTGCAAATAAATACCGACTTTAATATTCAGCAATGTAATTCCATGGGATCAGGGGTTTTTATTTAAGCACTACTGGAGCTAGGAAAAAGTTTGTAATGACAAAAATATCTACAGAGGCAACTCAGTGTGGTGTAAAAGCAGCTGGTGAGCAGAAGTCTGTGTCTCTAGCAGATCAGCAACACCACACGTGCCTTCACGTTGTTAGAGCTGTGGTCAGAAAGTTATTAAGTGTGTCCAGATATTCTAGGTGACAGTCCATAACTCACCATTAAAAACCATGCGAGATCCCATTACGTTCCTACGCAACCTCTCTCCTTGGCTCGAGGAACTAATCCACCATCCACCACTCGATAGCGGGGGAAATGGAACGGTCAGGCAGAATACATCGTGCAAGTGGATAACTGCCAGAAAAAATAAATCAGATGGAGCCCATTAATATATAATGATGCCAATCTGCCCTTAATTCAGATCCTCTTTCCCATCCACAGAGCTATTTAAGGAATAACTGAAATAATGATTTTTCCTTTGGACTCATCGAACATCATCACTGCCTGACGCTGGATTTTTGTACTCGGTGGACCAAGGCAGTTCAGCAGTGTGCTTTTGGAAATGTTCTCCTGTAAACTAATATTTTCCAACAAAGATCTATTATAATTAACTTAAATTCTCTATAAAAGTTTCAGTCCAAGTAGAAGATTAAGAACATAAAGGCTGCCTCAGTCTTAATGAATACCTGCAAGAATCAAGCAGGGAGGCAGCAGCAAGAACATTGAAATCTGTTGGTTACACTCTTTTTTAACAGGATTAGCTGGGTTTCTGCTTGAGACAAGGCAAGCTACATCTAAATTTTGTTGTCCACTTAATAGAACAGTGACCTTTAGGGAAAAAAGCTTGGTTTTATCTTCACTTACCACTTGTTTCTCTCCAGAAAAAACAGAGAAATGAAGTAGAGTAAGGAATATTTGTCTTGAGACAAGTACTAGGAAGGACTGAAATGGGCTTTTATGTCAGGTTTTTAAACCAACACTCACAAGAAAGCTAGAGAAATCTGAATAAATGTAAATTATTCCCCAATTATGTCAACCCAACAGTCTTAGGAGATGACTCCAGCAGCAGGGACCCAGCCAATAAATGTAAATTATTCCCCAATTATGTCAACTCAGTCTTAGGAGATGACTCCAGCAGTGGGGACCCAGCCACCAGCCGCAGAGTCGAAGGCTTGACCATCACAATACATGGACAGAGAGATCAAAACTCAATCAACCAGTACATATTGATCTTCCTTAATTATCTCCCCAGAGCCTACTCAGCTCCAAGGAGCTTTGCTTACATGAAAAATGCATCACCTTTTTTTTTTTCCATGCAAGGAAAATATATGAAGGCACTTAAATTCATCCCTTTTGGTCTTGCAACCACATGAATACATTTTAGTTACTGATTATTAGAGCTACTCAAAGAGAACTTTCCAGTTGTCTCTGGTAAACTCTCCAGTGTGTATATAAAATAGTTTTAACAGAGACTCACATCAGCAATTTTGGAAGTGTTGCATTAAATCCAGATGGTGTTTTTCATCTCAAGACAGAGAAAAAAAATGCATATTAATCCACCAGCAAAGCAATGCATTGAGAATTTCAAACATTTCTGTCAGGATCGGTAAAACCCTAATACATTCTTTGCTAGATGAGATCCTGAATCATTTTGGTTCATTTGGAGGCCATTTGCTAACTTTATTAGGCAATATTCAGATGATGGATATCAAAAGGATATTCACTGTAGAAACAGGCTTTGTTTCTGAAGACAGTAATTAGGTTAACCTCATGAATAAACCCTTTATATCAGCAGTCTGTACAAAGTGAAAGGAAAAAAAAACCCCAGGAGAAAATGAGCAAGGAAAAAAATAATAATAATTTCATGCAAATAATTTCATGTTATATACATCTGTGTGTAGCCCTCCCCATCTGACACTTTTAAAACAATTGAGATGTGAAAAGAAATGTCACAGTCACCAAAACGTGTAGGTAGAGCATTATGGATGCGACCATCGTGCCATGATGGTCATATGCCGTGAGGCATATATGAAATTCTTAATGCATCATTCAGTGGTTACAGCAGAATGAGGCCCAGGTGGAAGCATCACTCCCTGAGCATCCCCACCAGCACCCTGGTCCTGCTGCAACAGCTTCCTACACAACCATGGAGCGATGAGTCCTCTGGTGAGCCCCTGCTCCTGACAACTGCCCTTCCCTGCTGGTGAAGCCAACCTAAAACCAACATAGACATGAGTTGTGTGTGTTGGGATGAAGATATCTAGCGGTGATATGCAGAAGTGATAATCAGGTGGAGCTTTTATTGGCCGCTCCTGAAGCTGCAGGTGCTCAGCACATCTGCACCTTGAGGCCACCTACGTCAAGAAACTCAGTATTACCAGTTTAAGGGGCTTTTCCAAACTGGTACAACACACAGAACGCTCCAAGCACAACTGCTAGAGTGCCTTGCCTCTTAGCTACAACACACTTTCACGCATTATACACACTCAATAAGTTACTAGGAAGATGCTAATGGTGAAAAGGGATGAAAGCTTCTAAAATCTGCAAAGGTAGAGTTGAGCTAAATGGATACACTTCGGCGTAATTTAAGCAGACTAAATGCAAGCTAAGAAACAATCTACTCACTAGAAGAAAAAGTCTTCAGTTGAGTCAGCCTCTCTCTGCCATTATGGTTCACAGGTACAGTAGGACCTCAACACAAGCCACTCCTGTGCCAGCATCACCACTACTTGCCCAGCCAAGCTCTCATACCTGCATTGACCGAACGCAAAGGCATCAGTCAACTGAACATAGAATCATAGAATGGTTTGGGTTGGAAGGGACCTTAAAGATCATCTAGTTCTAACCCCCCTGCCATCAGCAGGGACACCTTCCACTAGACCAGGTTGCTCAAATCCTCATCCAGCCTGGCCTTGAACACTTCCAGGGAGGGAGCATCATGGTAAAGTGCTTTTAATGGAAAAGAAACCTTTCAGGGGTTTGGTGGGGGTTTTATTGTTTGGTTTTGTTGTTGTTGTTTTGCTTTACATTGGTTGGTTGGTTGTTTTAAACAAAGCAAATAAAGCAAACACAGAAGGAGGTGGAAGAAGTAGATCTAACCCAGAAATGAGCTGGAAGATTCCTCCTGAGGGCCAACAGGAACATGGATGGAGAAAGGCAGACCCACTGCGAGCCTGCGGTTTCCACTGGCGTCCAATGGCTACAGCCAACACCAACTAACCTGGTCCTGAAGGTCACGTTGCCTCAAGGTCCAGAGATTTGACCTGGAAAATTGAGAAGGGAAAATAAAGAGCAGAGGCAGTAAAGAAAAAGGGTGAATCCCCTTTGCACCAGACTGTTCATTCAATAAATAGCTATCCTTTCACCTTGAAACATCTCGTAGTTCCACCACTCCCTAGCAAGAGTAGCTCCAAAGCAAGTCAAAAACAATTAAAGGTCTCAAAGTAAAGCTCAAATAAGGTCACTTGACATCTTAGCATGGGCTGTGGGCTATAGCACCTTGCCCACTGACTTGTAATCTGTTAGTTTAACACAGAATCATAGAATGGTCTGGGTTAATATGGTATCATCCAGCCTTTAGCATTAAAAACTAATGATCAACCCAATGGCCAACCCAATGGCCAACCCACTAGGTAGCGCAGATGTAGGATACTTCAAAACCAGAGGGCAAAGGCATGAGCTGTGGGGCTGGGCTCTCTGAGAACAGCCACAGCCTCACCTCCCATGCAGCTACAACACATGCTCCTCCTATTCATAGTTTGCTATTGGCTTGAAGGTCCCAAAACAATTTCAAGACCCAGAGCGCCCCCGAGCCAGGTCACCTCTGCTGTTACTCACTCACTTTAAGAGCCATTACAAAGGGTCTTAGAAAGAGGTTATTCGATCATAGGCTTTCCCCTTCAGCAGAACAAAGCATTATAATTCAGCATTAACAATGAGATATTTTTCCTCAAGTCAGCTTTAAAATAATGTTGACATTATAGTCAATACATTATACATCACTATATTTATGTCAGAACCTATTGGCATAAAAATAAATCAATCTAAATGCATAGCTCTCGGATTTAAATGAAGCCTGGCAATGCCACATCTTCCCTTAAACTTTCACCCGGCTTCTCAGATGTGTATCAATCATCTCTGACAGATTTCATACACTGGGATATCACCTCTAGTCTCACTAAAGACTGTTTTAAGTGAATTTTCTATACAAAGACTGGAAAAAAATCTGCTTTTGGGAGCTCTTTTTGTAAGCAATCTAGTTTCGGATAGCCTAAGCATCACAAGTGAGGTTTTACTCACATTCAAGGTAGGTCTGAATCGCAGGACAGTAGATGAGGATCATCCCAAATCAGTCAGCTCACGTTAAAACAATGGCAAAGCCAAACAAGATGGTTTTTAAACTCAGGTGAGCAGGTTTGATTTACTCAGAAATATTGAGTGTAAGAGATTGCCCAACAGCCATGGAAAACCATCCAGTGTGGAAGAGACCGACAGAGAACACCGTGAAGATATTTCAAGAGGCAATTCCTCAGCAGACCTCATCTTGACCAACAGATCTAAGCTGATTTGTTCCCAGTGCTATGTTATAAAATAAAATAAAACCAAAAATGAATGTGTTTAAAAAATAAAAAATAATATAAATAAAAATGTAACGTTCACCTGTAAGATATTCACTGGCTTTTTGAGTAAAATAGAATTTTAAAAGTCCTTAAATCTTTAGTATTAAGTAGGTTAACCAGTTTCTCATAGCTATTTAAGTGACATCTGAGATTTTTCTTCACCAATTTGCAAGAGCCATAAGTGAGCCAGTGCACCCCAGCTGCTCTAAGGCAGTTATTTCCCTCACCTTAATTTGAAGTGGCCAGCTATGTTCAATCAGCCTTTCAGCTGACAAGAGAAATGCAGGATGCCAACGCCACTATTTCTGAATTACTGCCATTAACAGCTGCTTTATATCTACAGACAGAGCTTTGTAAACATATAAACAAGTCAATTAATTAAGATACTAGAGTAGCATAGATTTTAATAATTGGAGGAACAGCCTGATGTTTGCAGATCTGCAGATGCTATAGAAAAATACCAGAAAAGAGTAAAACTTGCTTCTTCAGAGAAAACACAACAGGAATTACTTCCTTCCTTCTGTTTGCTGGAAGGCCTCACCTTTTGCTTGCAGAACAAATAGATTTCAGCCCTAAATCCATGGAGATCTTAGGACAGATAGGTAGGATTTCCTCCAAAGATCAGGTCCAGTTAGAGGACCCAGCTGAAACCTCTCCAGTGGGACCTTTCCAGCTGGATCAGACAAAGCTGCCACACCACATGCAGCCCCAAATTGCTTAGTAACATACTGAAGAACACACCAGTCTCCAACACAAAGTATTCCCAGGCCAGCAGTCTAAGGGATGTGGACCAAATCACTCCCAAGGAAATGGAGAAGAGCAAGAATTTACCCAGCTTGGAAACAGAAAGTCCATTTCAGAGAAATTAGGGTTTTTGGGGGATATAATTAGCTGGTTGGACCAAGACTCCATGCAGCAGAAACTTCTCTGTCCCACTGCAACTGTGTTACCAAAATGAGCTCAACAGAAGTCAAACAATAGAAAACAAGAGGGTTTTGTGATGGGAACACCAAGCCCTGATCAGGAAAGGGGTCAGCAGTGCTCCCCATGCCTGAACACACGCATTTATACAAGAAACCACTGAACTCACAGCACACTTCTCTATGGAGGACACAATTTAGGTCCTATACTGCAAAATTTGAAGACTTTTTTGACCACTCCTTCCTTTTCCATCTGTAGATCAGAGGGTTGGATTCTTTTTAATTTTTTTTTTTTGAGACAATTGTTTTAAATAACTTTGCTTTGTCTATATAATGGATGACAGAGCAGAAATCACTCCAGCCAGACTTTAAACCTACATCATTTTATGCCACTTCAGGCTTCACAAAACACATCCAATTGGGGTCAGAAGGATTTTTGCTGAGGATGCCAGCACTGCCAGATGACAGCTCCGTTTTGGGTGCTGCACTCATATAAGGCAGGATGGCAGCAGCTTTGGTTATTTCTGCCCTGGAGAGGATCAGAGTTCACCAGCATCTCCACCAGATTATCCAGCAGAACAGTTGTTTTTCCCAAAAACTGGACTGAAAGCAACTGTAGAAGCAAATCACAGCAACCTCAGGCAGTTGGCAGGGGCCACAAACAGGCCAGTATTTAAAAAAATTAGCCATACACATTTATAATTGCTCAAGCAGGACTAGGTGATCTCCAGAGGTCCCTTCCAACCAGCACCATTCTGTGACTCAGCTTCAAAAAAAGGCAAGTTTGGTCACTTTATTATCTTACCCTGTTTTATTTGCATGAGAAGAAATCAAAGCCACCTCTTCCTGCTTAAGACTGTTGGTATTAACATTTGTCATTGGAAACCAACCTCCAAAGTCATGTAAATAAGTGATGGAAACAAACGGCAGCAGTTCCAGCCTTGAAATAAGACTTTGTGTTCTAATACAGAAAACATTTCTTCTCTATTAACGTTGCAGTGCTGACCTCTAGTGACAGATAACCCAGGAAAACAAGATATTCTTCCTCAGATCCAATCTCAACTACCCATACGAATATAACATGTCAGAATTAGAGGAGAAGAGCAGGTAGCTGAAGGAGATGAATAGGAGCAACAGAAGAACCAGAATTTAATTCCATCCCTCCTCAAGAAAAAAAAGCATCAACCTACCAGTGGAGGGAACTGGGGGAAACTTTGCCTTCAGATCCTTAAAGATACACTCCTCCAAAAACTCTACATATTTCTCAAGGGAAAGCAGAAATCATCTTTGTTTAAAAACAACAAAATAAAAAGCCTAAGTCTGAAGAACCACCAAAGGCAACAACACATCACTGAACAGTCACGTAAGAAGAATACAGGTGCCAAGATCCATTTAAAGGTTTTATTAAAAAAGACAAGTCTACAAGGTAAAATAAACCCACTTCCATCAACCAGTCTCAGAGCTGACAGCGTTGGGTTCTCAAAGGAGCACAGAAAGCAGCGATAAAAATTATCACAGGTCAGTGTTCTCCTGTCCCTCTGCAGTAAGCTCGGCATACTCCACAACCTGCTACTTTATTTTCCTAGATTGTTCTACAGAACACAGAACTATTAACCAAAATAGCCCTGGCTTCATCATTCAGGAAGATGATCTTACAGTCTGACAGGAACAGGAAAGAAATCTTCACTGAAAAGTAACTTTAAAAAACAAACAACAAAAAAACCCCAACAAACAAACCAAGAAAAACCCAAAACCTTAAGACCATGAGTTCCAGAAGTTAGGAACAGGAAAGAAATCTTCACTGAAAAGTAGCTTTTAAAAACAAACAACAAAAAAAAAACCCAACAAACAAACCAAGAAAAACCCAAAGCCTTAAGACCATGAGTTCCAGAAGTGAAATTAAATTAGTGTAAGCAAAAAAAATATTGCATTTTTGTTATAACAAATTACTTTCTCTGCAGTCAAGCAGTTTGTCAAAGGCTCTTCAGCATTTTGTGGCACACAAGGATTCCTTGAAGTCAGCTAAGTAAAGCTCACTCACCCCTGGGAACTTATCCTCTACCCTTACAGCAGCTCCTCATTTGGTGTACCCAGGGCTCCAGAAAGCTTTTTAAAGATCAGTTTAGTTTAGGAATAATTTGTCCAATTACAGAAGTGAGCCTTTATGACTCACAAACCCAAAATGCACTCTGCAGGAGGTACTAGAGACTAGTTATTCAGCAACAAGCCTTCCATTGAAATTATGGGAAAGTGTTAAGTTTCATAAGGAAATTTAACATTTTTCCACTGAAAGCCAAACTTCAGTTCTTGCATTTAACTCTTTTCATAGTTTTTAGTCACAATCTTTTAAAAACACATCAATTTTCACATTAATCAGAACTTAGATGAGGTTATTTGTAAGCCTGTGATCTGGTATTAAATTCCAGGGCTAGCACTTTTTGAACACTAAAATTGTTTAGTTCTGTTTCCTCTGAAATATTTTCTTGGACCAAAATAAAAAGCTAGTCTTTCCTCACATTTTTCTATAAGAAAAATGAAACAGATCATTTCCAGCACAGTAACCAACGTGTCCAACTTGAGAAGCTAAATTATATCTACATCAAGGCTCATTGCACAGCAATTTGATTCCTGAAACAAAGCTTTTGCAGTTCAGACATCATGGAAGAGAGCAAGCCTTAGCTATTGACTCAAGCTACTCACTGAGTATTTTAGACAGGAGGGTGTAGTACGTAGCTCAGGGGTTCAAATAAACAGCCAGATGGTTCTTCATCCGTATCTGTGTTATTTACCCACAGTGTGGGGTGGGAGCCCAAGCCGAGTATTTTTAAAAATAGGATGCCTACAGAAAAGTATGGTGCAGCACTCTGGTAGTTGTCAGTACTGGGATCAAAGTTTTGTGTAACAGGAACTTTCTGCTTTTTCAAGTGGGGTAAGATGCTATTTCAACACGCTTCTGTGTGCCACTGTCGATAAATAGGAAGAGTAATTATGTGGTAGCTGCAAAAAGAAAAATAAAATTTAAAAAATCATGCATCACCATAAGCCTGCTCCTCAACTTCTCTGGTCTGCCAGCCATTGATTCATTTTCTTCATTAGATTTCAATTACCATTTCTGAGAACAAGCACACGTTTAGCATTTTAATCAGAGGTTGATTTACTGGCTATTTGAAACAAGAAGCCAAGTTCTTAAAATAAACATCTCATTGTTCTATCCTTCGTTATTAAAACCCTTGCTTTGTTACTAATACCTGAGCTCCTAGTTTGGAGAGGTATTTATTCCTGAAACTAAAGTCATCAGCTTTTGGCCGTAATTTAGCCAAGTCATCTTCATTTTGACGTCTGAGCCTCTCTTGTTCTTCCGCTCTGGAAAAGAAAATTGGTTTAAGATATTTGCACTGAGGAGTGCAAACCCAAGCAACTTTATCTTGTGTATGCAGTTTTATTTTGATTTATTTTTGATGGCAGGGGGGTTGGAACTAGATGATCTTTAAGGTCCCTTCCAATCCAAACCATTCTATGATTCTATGATTTTTAATAACTAGGAAAAAAGCTTGTAATATTTATAAATGAATACTGGATAGTAGAATAAAAGAGACGTATGGATTACTCCAATTCAGTGCAAAGAAAGAGAGAGGCTGTTTTCTGCAGGTTTTTTTTTGTTTTATTTAGATTGCAAGATTCCAGTAGAAATATAAACCTTTTGGTTCTCACAGATTACAACACGCTCGGTGAGCTTTTGTAACAAGTTTTTGCTATCTCTCTATTAAACAGGCTTTCACTCCTTAAAAATAAAAGATTACAATACAAAAAGAATCAATTGTCAAAAATGCAAAGACGACTGCTCAGCAGCCTTCAGGATGAACAGCAGTCTCTTACAAGAGAGTCAATATTTGACCAGAACTTCAAACCATTGCTTATTTTCCACCTTAGTCTTAAACGGAGCTCTAAATACACTTAGCTTAAGACAGTGGTTTGCATTAAGACAGTGACACAAGGTAGTAACAGCGACCCGTTTCTAAGCTCTGTAAGGCAACGAGCCTCATTACAGAACAGAAAATGCCATTACGTTAAGAAATCTCCAACCCCATCAACATAGTGGTGCTGCACATCGAATACAACTTATACTCGTCTTTATCTGAAGATGAACACATCTGTCTTGGGTTGCAGAGCACCCTCTCCAGAGCTTAAACACAGCATAAAACCCTGTAAACCCCTTCTGTTTAAATTAAGAGATGATTCAGCGTTAGTTAGGACTGGTTACAAAGCATAAAATTGAGTCATTTACTATAAAAACCCCAGCACGTTAGTTTCTTTGCCAAAGAACTACTGTCCAGTGCTGACCACCAAACTAAACAACACTACATTTCTTCAAGTTGCCATGATGCTGATCAAGTGCTCCCCACTTCTGGATGGTATTTGCTATTCAAATTTCTTTTCTGCAAAAAACATTGTGATAAAAATTACTGAAAACACTGTTCTAAGGCACTCTACCCCACAGCGTACACTAATACAGAGATACAAAGTCATCTTGCACAGTAAACACTGGAAGTGTTACAGACATCCCACATGGGCCAGCTGTATTTGGACACAGAAATCCTTTCCTCTTGGGTAAAAAGTGGTTTTTGTTGCATTTATATCAAAAACTGGCTGCTATCTTTTGGCTCAAGGATGATACTCATCACATCTAAGCGTGCTCACCAGGTCTGGTGAGGTCTTAAGTTTCGTTGAGCTTTCGTCAAGACTGGCGTGTAACGAGTCCATAAATTAGGACAAGAACCAAAACCATGTTAGACACCATCACAAGCCACTTGGTTAAGACTTTGTTGACAGGTGTTTTCATTTTTGTTCCAAAATTAAGTATCATCATATGGACAGTTACACAGTCCAGTTTTAAAGGAGTCCATAAGTCCATTTCTAAGAGATGTCTTGTTAGCATTTATCTGGAACACATTTACACATAAGCTGTGAGATGTGTAATATCTGCAGGTGAAATAGAGTTACCAATTAAAAAGTAAAGATTTCCAACAACATTACAGGCAAATGAACTTCAAGATCTGAAGAGACTCAACTGAGCTGAATTAGGTCAGAATAGAAACCATTTCAAAAGAAAAAGTCTATGTTGTTCACATACAAGCAGCTTGAATTCTACAGATATTACCTTGAAAGCCACGACTTGCTGCTTATTGACTTACTCTTTCACATGATAAATGTTAAACTACGACTAGAGTCATGAAATCCATATTCTGTGTCCTCTCCTCCAACAGTTCTCAATCACATTCTTACCAAAACAAATTCAAACCGCAATAGCAGATCCTCAGATTTCTTTGACTTGGTTCCACCCTTAAGCAAATTAAACATTTGCTTTAAATACATTTTAAAAATAATCAATAAATTATCCAAAACTTCAGCCCTGTGGACATTACATTCTGCAATGCAGTTATTTTTTAATCCTCACAGTAATAATCAGAACTAGGAAAAGGTAACACAATTTTTGGGTGCTGCAACACTACTAGAAGCAGCATCTTCAACAAGGTCATCAGGACAGAAACTAAACCACCCGAACTCAGTCTGATAGAATTTACATTATGTCTACTTAAAAAAAACCCAAAAACTATTTTTCTAGAAGTTAAGTAGATAATGGAGAAGCTGGAGTGGAAAAGTCTTTTGTTTTGCCTTCAAGGTGACATCTCTTAATGGACTTTGCCATACAACACTTCTTCTCTCCTCCCAGTACAACGCAATCATTTTGAAAGCTTTCAGACTAACTCAGTGTTTCCCTTCCTTGTACAACATTAAATATGCACCAGGAGCTTCACCCCTCATTCAGAGAGGTGAAGTAAACTTTTGACTGTGCAGAGAGGATAAACCCAGTGCTCCTAGAACTCAGGGGATATCCCAGCAGTAGGTGACTGATACCTTCATGTTTGATCAAACACCACTCTTAAAAAGCAAGGGTACCCGATTCCAGCTCTTAGGGTTATACACAGCAAGGGACTCTTAACATGTCACCAATGGTTTGTCAAAACCAAGAGGAGAATTGTTTAAGTTACTGTTCTGAAGAGTGTCACTGTCCTTATCTTCTGTAAGGAAGAAAGCAGGACATTCAAGTCTCCCACAAAATGTAATTTGTTTAATTGGATGAACTGTCAAAACTTGCTTATTTTGACAATTTCTGCCCTAAGCCCACCTCAAGTGCTCCATTTCCTTTTAGAGGAAGCAGATTCCACTTTAGTGAAACACCCCTGCCCTATTTCTTTCTAAAAATGGAAACATTTCACTGTAATCAATAACATTTATGCCACAGATCTGACCACAAACTGAGTTGCACGTTAGCGCTGCAACCGAGTTGCACATTAGTCCTGCAATTTCGACTCAAGCCACAGTTTTCAGAGGCACGTTGAATTAAGACTCCTAAATAAAATAGCAAGAGCAGCAAGCTGAAACTGAAGGGGAAGCGACTGGAGTGTAGTTTCTCCTGAAGAGAGATCTAGCTTTTAATGACGCTTAAAATTGGTCCGTGCCTTACCTGACAATTAAAACCAGGAAGTGTTGGATGCTGACTGGGGCAGGTATGCACCAGATAAATGAAGTGTATTTTTAAATAAGTGATACACTATTTTTTTTAAACATACTTCAGTTTCACTCAGTTGGAAGACCACTGAAATAAATAAAAATAGCAAGGAAGAGTGCCAGGCAAGGACACCTGGTTAATTGCTACTTACTCTAATTATTCATTCCCAGGAGGCAGGAATATGAAATCTGACTAGTAACTGCTAAGAAAGAAAATAACACTAAGAAATTAGCATTCAATACAAAAGAGACTGACTTCGGACAGTAATCTACTTAATTACTTGAGGTTAAACATTTCATAAGGACACTGTTCTTTATACTTACTCAGTTGCAGCTACTTTTTGCAGTTTTTCCCTTTTCTTTGCAGACCAGTTGAGATCACCACCTGCAACAGAAGTCATATGTACTTTGAAACCTTTAAAATCACTCTTTTTATCTATCTTTGATATCATACATCACCACAGAAGTTCTCAGAGCACCTGACAAAAGAAATCTGTGGAGTAATTTTACACAATTAGGTTGCCCAAGTTAGTTGTAGATGCCCCCTCCCTGGAAGTGTTTAAGGCCAGGCTGGATGAGGCTTTGAGCAACCTGGTCTAGTGGAAGGTGTCCCTGCTGATGGCAAGGGGTGTTGGGACTAGATGATCTTTAAGGTCCCTTCCAATCCTAACCATTCTATGAAAAGTAGAAACTGAGGTAAAGAGAAAGAGCAACGTGTTCATAATCATCCAAGCAAGCAAAATCAGGATCCAAACTGAGCTCTCCAGCCTCAGTTATACATGAAATAACAATGAAGTTTCTCTACAACTCACCATAACATCCCATAAAACTAAAGGAAGTGGAAGCAACTTTGAAAGAAATAAGTTAATATCCCTTCCAGATCTTTCAGTAGTTACTGCTTGAAAAAAAGGAGTTGAGAAAGAACACTGCTACTTGAAGGAAAGTCTACAGAATTAAGTTTTTATATTTGTAGATACATATATAATCAAGTTTGATAGGCAGTGCAGGAAAAGCTGCAGAATATCCTACATATTTGTTCAAGTGAGCTGAAGCAGTAGGTACCACTGCCCTGCTGATGAGATTTGACAGCACAGCAAGGTTCAGGGAATTATACATTACAGAATCTACAATTATGATATTAGAAGGACAGGCCTCATCAAGAGATGCTCCTGGTACCAAGGCCATGGGCTACAGCACCTGACACAGGACACTACACCACCACCTGTAAACAGTTCAGCTTGGTAACTTCAAGAATTACAATAAAAACAAGTATCTGAAGCTGAAAAACTGAGAAGCTGAAAACATTTACTTACCTGTGAGGTGATTCACAAAATACAGCATGACTACAGCTATTAGTGACACTAAAAAAAAAAAGGGAACAGTTTTAGCTGACCATAAATTTACAACAATGACAGAACAGCAGCTTTAACATACAACCAAACAATAACTAAGATTTTTCATGGTAAGTTCTTCACTGTGAGGGTGGTGAGACACTGGAACAGGTTGCCCAGAGAAGCTGTGGCTGCTCCTCCCTGGAAGTGTTGAAGGCCAGGTTGGATGAGGCTTTGAGCAACCTGGTCTAGTGGAAGGTGTCCCTGCTGCTGGCAGGGGGGTTGGGACTGGATGAGCTTGAAGGTCCCTTCCAACCCAAACCATTCTCTGATTCATGGTAGCTGTAACTGAGAGGAGATTTTCACCAGCAGCATCTCTTAATTGCTTTTGAAAATTCCACTCTGCTCATAAGTAGAGTGTGGTAACTCAGAAAAAGGTTATTTTAGTTTTAGCTATATTAATAACAGCTCTCAAACACAGCCTTTAATAGTATCATTCACCTACCCCTTTCACTCTGTTTTTTTTCAAAACACTGAAACTACTTAGACTAAATCACTTCAAGAAAGCCACAAAACATTTCAAGAGGTTTGAGTCACTTTCAACATTGCCCTGGTTGAAAACTAACTGAAAGAAAGGAGTTATTTATGGGAATTATTAAGAAAAAAAAGCCTAACAAAGCTTCCTGAATGTACAGAATTCATTTTTAATACTTACAGCAAACACAAGCACTGAAGAAGACTTCAAGAAACAAGTATCCTCTTGTGTCCAGAATCATCCCAGCTGCTATAGCAATAATTGCCAGACCGAGATTCTGGATAGACTGCATACTAACACAGAAACAAAGGGTTAGCACTGCCTAGAAATTCAGTTTTAAAAGAAACATCATCAGTTACACTGAACAAACAATGAGATTAACCTCTCTCTATTTGTTATGACATATGACAGAGTTGTGACTCAACATTTTTGCACAAGTTTCTGTGTTTCTGTTACCACACATCCACATCCTGAAACAACACGAGACTTTCCTGCTAGACTGAACTTGGAAGGATTATTCACCATTAATGTGTTAGAACTTGGCAGGATGAGTAACAATTAACGTGTTAGAACTGCTTGATACTCAGAGGTTCAATAGTATCACAACAAGGTCTCTGTGGAACAGCACAGACAGATTTAAGTACTTACAAGCCATAAGCAGTTCCCAGCTGGTGTTCTGGAACAACAAAGGCCACCATGGGCCACAGGGCACAGGCAAGCAATGAGTAGGCCACTCCTAGCAAGCACTGGTGAAATAAATCAGAAGAAGTAAGCAGATGTCAGATGAGAGGCATTTTTGCTGTAAACTTCTAATAAATGAACATATTGGTTTTCCCTTTCTCCCAAAAAAAAGAGCTAAAGTAATACATTTTGCATATTGTTCTAAATAAACATGCACATTTGGAGGCAAAAAGAACTTTTTCCAGCAGTGCCCCACAAACTAAACTATCTAATTAGCATTGTAAAGAGCCTGACTTCAATACCCAGAGGAAAATATCAATGCTGCAACTCACTAGAAAAATACCTGAAGAACAAAGACCCTAATTTTAAACCCTGATACATTAGTGAGTACCATATTTAAGCCTAGGAAGGGGAAATCAGTACTGAAGATTTTTATTCATTTATTTTTATATTCATTCACTTTACTATTTTTATCAGTGTCAAATACAGCACGTTAGAGACAGTTTAAGTAATAGTAATAAGCTTCAAAACTACACCAAAAGAACAAGTTTTAGGAGAAAAGCAAGCACCTAGGCACAGTGATCTAGTAATAGCTCGTGTAAGGAGTGTCCACGAAGGAGGAGAGCAGATCTCTGCAACAGAGCACCACCAAATGCAGATACTGTGATGAATTAATGCCTGAAGGGACAAGGAATCACCACTCCATACAGCTCTCTGGTCTAATCTCATCCTTCCTAAGAAGCTGGACACCCTTTTGCACTATAAAACTATAGAATTACTGCTACAAACAGTAGCAGTCAATCTTTTCCACCTCAAAATACACACACATAACTACTGCCTCCCTCCACCAAACACCAAAACCTAAGTGTTATCTTTAGGCTGCAGACAGCTCACCTTAGTTTTACTCTATTTATGCATTCTTTGCTTTTTCACCATCTTTAGTTTTAAACTCAGTTTCATATTCTTCTTAAAATCAGGGATAACAAATGAGGTTTGTTTTGGTTTTGAGGACTACCTAAACAATCAGCAGGCAGTGGCAACTTATGCAGAATAATTCATCATCAACTCCCTTTCTTATTTTATCATATTTAGCTATAAGTCTCAGAGAATGAGTTACCATTGCAATCCAGGGGTTCCAGAAGGTAAAAGCCAACATAATATGAGAAGCAAGTGTAGTTATCACAGCACATAAAACCCAGATGATGTTCTTTCCAAGTTTATCCACCAAGAGTCCAAAGACTGGGGACATGGGTGCTGATATGATATACACAATACTACAAAAGAATAAAAATAAGAGAATGGAACACTATCTAGCCATGGACAGCTTTAAACAACACAAGTGTCTCCAGATAAACTGGAGATAGAGATAACTATATATCCTTGTTAGCTGTGGGGCCATAAGAAAACCACACCAAAAAAAATGGCAAACAATAGACTTAAAATTCCCAAAAGTTCTGAGGACATTTGACATCCAAGGAAACAGTGACATACTCAGAGTTCTTGAAATCATACACCAACAAGTCTTTTGCTGTTGTTGTTGGGTTGGTTCGTTTGGGTTTTTTGCCACATCACAAATTCATCTTCAAACTAGGAAAATTTAGTTCATTTAGTGCTGCTATTAAACTGTTTCTATCACTCCGAAGGGAATCACCAAATACTAAAATAACACTTCAGGCAGAGCCTTTTCTTGCTGATTCCTCAATGTGAACACCCAAGACATTTTTATTTAAACAAATACCCACACCCACCTCCCAATTATTCCTTGGGCCATGTGAAATCTGTTCACTTAAATGCAAGTCACCACCTGTAACAACAGATTCCAAACTGCCTCCCACAGGGTGAGAGCCCAAGATACATAAACCCCCTAGAACACAGAAGTAGCACATTTGCTTGTTAAATCAGCTACAATATACCTGTTAATTGCACTTGCTTCTTGAGATGAGAATTTGAACTTCTCAATAAAGAAAACCCTAAAGAAAAAAAAAAATTAGAAAAATACACACTTGTGTCATATGAATTAAAAAGTAAGCTAGATAAAGTAAAGACACAACAATCTAGCTCACAGGAAACTTTTAAATATTGCCATATAGCTTTGACATAAACATCCCCTCACACATCCTAATTTATAAAGCATTTAGGAGCTTATTATCAGACTCTACAAATTTTGTTCTAAGGAGTATTCAAATTACACTTTGGGGAAAACATCCAAAGTACATAACCTACATGTAACCCAATAATAATACATGAGCAATGAGCACAGGGTAAGAGACCAAAGTGAGAATTTTTAGAATTACATGCACAAGAAAAAAATAGGCATCTACATCTCTGATTGTAAGGTCTCTCCAAGTCACCTCAGACTTTTCCATCTCATTCAACATAAAACATCCATTGAGCTCAAGAGATCTATTTCTCATTCCAAGTATATTCAAAACCCACTTGATTGAGCTATCAGATCAAGTCATGTGGCTCAAAAAAGAAAATGGCTTTAAACTGGAAGAGGGGAGATGGAGATGAGATGTGAGGAGGAAATTCTTTGGTGTGAGGGTGGTGAGACAGTGTCCCAGGTTGTCCAGAGAAGCTGTGGCTGCTCCTCCCTGGAAGTGTTTAAGGCCAGGCTGGATGAGGCTTTGAGCAACCTGGTCTAGTGGAAGGTGTCCCTGCTGCTGGCAGGGGGGTTGGATCTGGATGAGCTTTAAGGTCCCTTCCAACCCAAACCAGTTCGGGATTCCAAGTGAATGTTTCAACTCGATACACACCAAAGCCAGCACAGTCAGAGAACTTCGGCCCAAACTTGTTACTACATTTAAGCTTCCACCTCACACTCCTGTCAATAGTTTATTAATATGGAAGGAATTCTAGATGACAACTGCCCGCAGCTTTCCACACCAAAATTCATGCCATGCTTTAAATCTTTATCAAGATTTTATCAGGAAATGAAGCATGCATTATGCTTTTGAGTTCTAACAACTCAGTCTATGCTAAGCAACAGTATTTCCCACAAAGCTCAGCAGAAAAAGAAACTAGAAGAGTTTTTTAATCTGTATCATAAGTATAGCAAATAATGCCTCAGAAGAAATGACCAGCCACAGCAGACTTGCTGGGAGACCAGTGGTTCCATAACCATTATTAGCTAAACATTAGCCTGCACCTTTCCCTTTGTGAGGAGCTAGTTAAAACCCTCACCAAATTCAAGGGGAGTACGTATGTGAGACACTTACTTTCCAAGTCCAATGAAAGGAAAAACCGCTGCATAGTAACAGACACAGATGACAAATATAAGCCACAAGGACAAAGAGAAGTCCTTCACATCAGTTAGCTTAATCACTTCACCTGGAGCGGGGCAAGAGACAGTGTTGTTTCAGTCAGCATAAGCATATCCAGAATTCACCCGCACTGAATAAACATGAAGGTGGTCACAAGTCACTACTGAAGCACATATTCCTGCCACTATCTACTCTCTTGTTTAAAGCTTACACAGTGAGAGTTGGTTAAGAATATACAAGTCCTAAATCAACAGTGCCAAAGTCAAGAACAAACCATCTCTCCCACATTAAGCTGGATGTACAACTTCTCTAAAGCCTCTGACAGTCTTATGCAGAATTAAATACAAAACACTTTTCATTGAAAAATGTTTAACCAGCTAGCAAAATCCATGCCTGACGCCTGGATTTTATACATATATATATATATAAAAAACATATATATAACATATATAGAGAGAGTATATATAACATATATATATATATAGAGAGAGAGTATATATAACATATATATATGTTATATACACTCTTATTTGGATCTCTAATTTCATTTATTTTTAATTGGTCTAAGTTCTCCCACAAGGAAAACTCGAAACACCACACATTGATGGAGAAGAGCTGCAGGTTTCTGCACACCTATTAAAGGAAGTAAGACCAATTCCATCTCTCCCACATTAAGCTGGATGTACAACTTCTCTAAAGCCTCTGACAGTCTTATGCAGAATTAAATACAAAACACTTTTCATTGAAAAATGTTTAACCAGCTAGCAAAATCCATGCCTGAAGCCTGGATTGTATATATATATATATCACATATATATATGTTATATATACTCCTATTTGGATCTCAAATTCCTTTTAGTTTTAATTGCTCTAAGTTCTCCCACAAGGAAAACTCAAAACACCACACATTGATGGAGAAGAGC
Source organism: Antrostomus carolinensis (assembly GCF_000700745.2). Classification (NCBI taxonomy): domain Eukaryota; kingdom Metazoa; phylum Chordata; class Aves; order Caprimulgiformes; family Caprimulgidae; genus Antrostomus; species Antrostomus carolinensis. Next base: position 5,746 of record NW_010319648.1, on the reverse strand, counting down.
TGCATGTTTTGGCACACCTATTAAAGGAAATAAGACCAATTGCAACAAAGTGCCAATGGCAAAGGCACTGATCAAATTGGTGTGAACTGGGAGGCTCTCTACGTGCTTTATAAATAAAGCAGATGACAGTGCATCTGCCTGTAAATTGGTGTTTAAAACTGGAAAGCTTCCTACTGATATAAAAATGAATTAAAAATTATTATGAAAGCTATAACTGTGAAAAAGATGTTAAGGAGCAGCCACTGAATTACCTAAAACACAAACCTGCACAGTGCACACAGTAACTGGAAGGGTCTGCTCCAGAATGAAGCCCAAGGCAGGTTCAGCCACAGCACTCACCCGTTTTCCCTTGCTCTTTACAAAGGAGTTTCTCTGCTCTCTTGTCCAGATAAGCGAGGATTAATGCACAGGCCAGCGAAAATAGACATGTTACCCCACCTGCAAGAAGGCAATGTGACATGTTTAGTTGTTGACTCAAGTAGTAATTTGGCTTTTAAGCACAACTAGTGTAGTGGAACATTATATAACTAACACAAACTAGGTTTAACACCAGCTTGTCTTGCTTATAAGACTCAACAGCTGTACAATTCAAAGATTAAGATGTAAATACTGAAGCCTGCCACATGAGAGACTGAAGTACAGATATGTAGCTACATTTATTTTATTTAAAACATTACCACCACTCCCACTCAGCACAGACAAGCTCCTTATCTGTACCCCATAATAACAGGAACAAAGCCTGAGCCTTCTTACCAACACCAGAGCCTTAATACCCATGGCTCTGAAGGCAAGGAACACAGATCCAAAGGTGGCTGAAATGTCACTTTTACACATCAGAACTACATGCAAGCTTTGACATGATACCCTTCAGAAAACTTTTCAAGTCTGTCCTTTACTCCAAGTATGTTAAATGTTTCATTTCCATAAGATACAAACTTGAATTTGGCAACCAGAAAAAAATCACACATGGTTTTATCAGTAATCAAACACTCTGCACAAGAATATTAGCCATTGATAGAAACAGTATTTGAATTGCTCTTCCTGGTCTCAAATATATCTGTCCTACTTTCAGGTTAGTAAGAAATCATTAACATGTATGCATGCTGTTCAAATTCAGAAGCCTACAACAGCAGGTGACATCAATTCAAAATATTACTGACCTATCATGAGAGTTAACCCAAGAGTACTGGGACCAGTATAACCCAGAAGATCTCGAACTCTAGAGTATATCCATCCCATGATATTCATGTTCACTGTGCTCCCCTAGGCAGAACAGACTCATGTGAAGAATAATGTATTTCACAATTATCTGAATTAAAAAGGAACGTTAAGCAGACTGAACAGTGTTTAAAACAAACAGGTAAGATGCTACACAGGGAACATAAACCACCTGCAACAATGATAAAATTCCTCCTTGCTGGTTTGGTCAGTGTCTGTAACAAATTAACCACTGCAACAACAATATACCCTCACAAACTGAAATTTTATACAACTCTTAACAGTGTTTCACTGGAGACGTGAGAAGTGACATAAAATCTACATCATACATTGCAACAGCTCATAAACTGAGTTGAATCTAAAACCACATTAAAGCAAACAGGATTCTCACCTCACAGGCATCAGGAAGCATTTTTTTTTTCCCCTTCTCCCCTAGAGAAGGGATCCAGGGCTGTAACCCCAAGGCTAACCACCACTAACTCCAGTTCAGCTGAGCCAAGGACACTGCTAATGAGCAGCAGCCTGAACATCAACCCAGACCCAGCTGACTCTCTTTTACTCAGGTAAATACCTGCAGTGGTTTAAGATATCACAGGCTGCTGAAGAGGACCTCTAAGAAGAGAGGCAGGTCTCCACTCTCTTCATCCACAGCCTGGTGTAGCAGTGTAAACCCACCTCCAGCAGCAGTTTAAGTGATTATATCAAACCAAAATGGCACAGCTGAGAGATGCAGTCACCCAGTTCCCATCGGAACCAGCAACAGAGACAAAACCATTTTACACCAGCAGAGCAGGACGGGGTTTCTCAAAGCAGCCATCCCAACTCATTTATCAGAGCCTGCATTTAGTCCCCAAACCACAAGCTACATTCAGTTAAGGTAACATTTTATGATATGCCAAGAATCAATTAGTCAAGGAAATGCAGCACTCTGACTGTCCCACCCAGTGATCTGTGCTGATAACACCACCAGGCTGCTTTAGAAGTTTGACAGGTTCCAAGAAATCTTAGCTCATTTCCTTGTGTATCCTTTGTCTATTCACTAAAAGTCTTTTAACATTTTAAATTTCAATTTCACATCCACTTTTAACTAAAACTCCCTAGGGAGCATTAGAAATGGTGTTCTCCTCTTTGTCTCACTGCCAAGACAAGCCACACACCTTAAAAAAATTGATGAATTAAAGCTCTACAGTTTTACACTTACAATTCTGGCCATGCTCAGCTGTAATCCAAACACAAGGTTTAACTCCTTGCCTTTAAACCAACTGACTGCATACGTGTTTTGTGCCACAGCTAAGGACTCTCCACCTATTCTAAAAAAAAAAAAGGAAGGAAAGCACAAAAGGAAACACATTAATTGCAACATGCAAAGCAACAAGGAAGCAGTTCCTCAGTTACTGGCAATACTAAGGTGACCGTATTTCAGATAAATTTAGCTGTGTACAGGCAGATCTAATGTGTATATGCTAGGCAATGGAAGTCTTGAAGACAATTCACAAGATGATTGCAGGGTCTTAAGAATAATTAGGAGTACCAAGTGTTTTAAGTAGTCTGACAGCAATTATAATTGCCCTTGGTGACTGACAGAAATTAAATCGATAGGCAGCAGCTTCTCCTTTCTCTTCTGCATTGAAGAAGCAAGTGGTATAGATCCTGACCCAAATGAAACCAAAAGCAGGCTTTGGTCAGTGTCCGTAACACTGGAATCAGAATTTAATGGAGTCATCTGCTCCATCCCCAGCAGAGCTGATCAGATTTTCTGCATTGAAGAAGCAAGTGGTATAGATCCTGATCCAAATGAAACCAAAAGCAGGCATCTTACTTGGAATCAGAATTTAATGGAGTCAACTGCTCCATCCCCAGTAGAGCTGATTAGATTTTTTAACACCTCCATGCTGTGGCACATTCAGAACTCAGAGGTATTTTCGTCTGACATTTACTCTTTTTTTGCCACAGTAGGAGCCCTGTTGTATTTGTTGTTGCTAAGAATTCTTTTTAATCAAGAAAGTAAGAATCAAGAGAAAAGGAAGACTAGCACAGTTTTATCAGCTTACTGAGTCTTTATTTGAGTAGTTTCATGATTTCTGAATTCAGTAGACAGGTTTTCCAAATGAACAATAAGACCTGGAAAGTCCTATTTTCTGTTTTCTAACTTTACATTGGACTGGGAATGCGACTGAAGATCTTGCATGCCTCAACCATGGATACCTCAACCAGGGACACCAGAATGATGCGAGGGCTGGAGCAGCTCTGCTGTGAGGACAGGCTGAGAGAGTTGGGGCTGTTCAGCCTGGAGAAGAGAAGGCTCCGGGGAGATCTTAGAGCGGCCTCCCAGTACCTGAAGGGGCTACAAGAAAGCTGGGGAAGGACTTTTCATAAGGGCAGTTAATGACAAAACAAGGGGAAATGGGTTTAAGCTGAAAGAGGGGAGGTTTAGATGAGATATTAGGAAGAAGTTCTTCACTGTGAGGGTGGTCAGACACTGGAACAGGTTGGCCAGAGAAGCTGTGGCTGCTCCTCCCTGGAAGTGTTGAAGGCCAGGTTGGATGAGGCTTTGAGCAACCTGGTCTAGTGGAAGGTGTCCCTGCTGCTGGCAGGGGGGTTGGAACTGGATGAGCTTGAAGGTCCCTTCCAATCCAAACCATTCTATGATTCTATGAACTTTGCTGATGTCCCAAAATCCAATAATCTTGTCTCTTGACTATAAACAGGGTAGCAGTTTTGTAGGACACAGAAAGCAGGTTCTTACCTCAGAGAGCATATATATACATGCTTCTAGACTTACCCAAATACAAATCTGCCCACATCCATCAGCCAGAAAGCGTTAAGCAGTGCTCCCAAAGCAAAAATCACCTGCCAGGTAAACATTTAGGAAAAAAATTATAATCTTATATTTGAAGTAAGGAACAAACTAGAACCATTTCAAAACAGAAACAAAAATGTTTTTCCCTTCCCAGACCTGCAGAAATACTTCACTCGCATTTCCCACTCCTATCTTTGTGCCTTTGCTCCCTCTGCATCAGCCTGCTGGCTACACAATACTCAACCTGGCCCACCCTGAAACTGCACTCAGAAAACACCTCCAGAGGCTCAAGTCATGCTTCACCTTTATCCTCAAACCCTACCCAAATACACCTACATCAAATGGATTGCACATCAAATGGATACAACATCTAGTTCCTTCACATTCTTACTTCCCTCATCTTTCAAGGTCCTCAGTTCCCAGTTATCCCACCTGCTCCCAACTACCCCAATAAAATTCAGCTGTTCTCCCCTTTCACCTCTCTTCACTTGCCTACTCCCATCTCAAATATCACTACTCCACAAGGAACCATTTGGGCTTTTTTTCCCCCCACCCCCAGCTGAGAAGCTTCAGTCACAGATCATCCTTCTCCCTCTCATTTGCACTTACCTGCCCGACACAAACAAAAACACTAAATATTATAGTGCCAAACCTGTAAGAAAAATAAAATCACTTAATACATAGACTCCTCTTTCCTATAAAACACTGTTAGTCCTACAGCAAGGAAACATGGGGAGGTTGATAAATAAAAGCTCTCAGGAATAAATGCTACAGCTTGACAATTTCCTTAAAAAAAATTAAAAAGTACAAACTGACATTTTTTTAAGCCACTTTATTGAAGCCATAAAGGGAAGGAAGCTCATTTATACCAGTGAGGAAACTCACAGATTATGTGAAAATAAAATTGAAAAAGCTTTCTATGATAAAGCCCATAGTTCACAAGCACTTTATGTCTACCATCCACTGAAAGTGAGTGACACTAACATCACACTCACCGTATTCCAAACACTCTGTCTATCAGAAAACCTCCAAAGAAGCAAAGAACCACATTGGGCCAGGAATACCAGGCATAGAGTGCCATGAACTGAGCTGTGTTCACCTTCATATCCTACAGAAAGGAGGGAATGAAAAAAAGGAATTACTCCTCAAGTAATCAGAGAGGAATAGAATAAGTATCCAGGCAGAACTACTTTGAAACAAGTAGACTTTCTGACCTGGCCCCTGCCTGTACCCCCCTGGCCCCTGTGACCCCAGTCCTGCCCCAGGCAGACACTCACCCGTTGAACCTGTGTCTGGAGTGCTGCTGGGTTGTCGTAGCAGAAGTAGCTGCCTGCAAGGAGAAGACAACGCCTCAGAGCTCAGCCCCAGCACCCCAGGCCCCCCACATCCTGGCGTCCCCACA
>NW_010319648.1:0-222 GCF_000700745.2 Antrostomus carolinensis | reverse complement strand
GGTCCCTGCACCCCAGGCCAGCCGGGGTCTCCACACTCCAGGCCCCCACACCTTGGGGCCCCAGGACCTTGAAACTCCAGCTCCCCAGAGCCCAACACTTCGTGCCCCAGCCCACTGGGACCCCCACACCCCAGGGTCCCCATACCTCGAAGCCCAGCACCTCGAGCCCCAGCACCCCGGGGCCACTGCACTTCAGGTCCCAACACCCCAGGGATCCCGCAC
>NW_010319647.1:0-44957 GCF_000700745.2 Antrostomus carolinensis | reverse complement strand
TCTCTCCAGAGCTGGTCTCAATCCACTCATCACTCATTCTGTACTTATGTTTGGGATTGCAAGGAGTGTGATGGTTTCACTTGGCTAGAACTTGGCTAGCATTTGGCTAGCAGCCAGTACAGATGTTTACTCACTTCCCCCTTCAGGGGTTAGGGGAGAGAATTGGAGGGCAAGGATAAGGAGATTCATAGGTTTAGATAACAACAATTTAATAATTGAAATAAAATAAAACTTTAAATAATACGGTTATTAAAATAATAATGATAATAGTAATAAAAATATGAAAAATGAGTGATGCATAGTGCAATTGCTCACCACCCTCTAATCAAGTCTGGCTCATTCCCAGATAATGATCCTGGAGGAGCAGCAATCCTGAACTGAAACGTCAATCCCAGAAGAGCAAGAGCCTGAGTGAAAGTCAGAGAGAGAGAGAAGAGAGGAAGAGGCCCTCATTCATATACTAAACATGATGTTATATGATATTGAATATCCTATTGGCATATCCAAATGCCAATTTAGCTTATTAATTAAAATATTCCTTGCCCCCTTAGGTCTTGTGCTTGAAGACTAACAAAAAACATTAAGTCCTTCACTTCCAGTGACAAAAATTGAAACACTAATATGTTATCAGAATTTCTCTCATAACAAATCCCAGGCTGAAAGCCAAACACAGCACTATTCTAGTTACTAAAAAGAAACCTAGCTCTGCCTCAGCTAAAACCCAGCATATCAAAGAGTCAACAAAATGGAAGCATCAATAGTTTTGCAAGCAAAAGCAAGCCAAAAAACCTAAGACATGAGGGAAATAAACTTAATTCATCATGTGCAATAATGAAGATATACTTCCACGGTCAATGGTTTCAGTTAGGGATAAGTATCTGAATCCTGTAAATCATTTAACTCGTTAGCTCCTGTTTAGCATTTGAACTCCCAGAATTTTTTATAATTGGAAGTTAATACCAAGAGAAATTCAGGAGACAAACACAGTAAGGCAAATTTCTGCTTCCTACACCAGAAATCTTAGCACTGAAATGACTGAACAGCAGTCTAAAGCTGAGATATAGAAATGCAAGAGGGAGGTAAAGAGGAACAGAATGGGTTGGTAAGACAATCAAACAATGGAACAAAGCAGTTACAGGTCAGTTGATACAGTCTTGAAGTCAACCTAAAGCAAAACATCTATGAGAGAAAATTATCCTCAGTTTGATCTACTCCTCCTAAAACATTATCAGAACTAAATTCTATTCTAAAACGTTCAGCAACAGATAAATTGATACCTGACTTTCTAAATTTCACATTTGTATTAGTAATTCATCATTCTACACATGAAGCCGAGACTGTGAAATACCATCACACACCAATAGAGATTTTTCTGCCAACTAATAATGATTAAAGAAGATACTTCTAATAGAATTACTACCATGGAAGACTTAAGAATGCAACTGTGAGGTAGATGGTCATTTACCAATGATTTTCAGATAGATTTTTGCTAGTTATTTATCTTTGTGCCTTCAAGAATCATCCCTGGAAAACAAAAAGCTAGGTTTCAGGATTGGATAGCAGATGGTTTCTGTCGAGATAATCAATACAATCATTAAATCACATGCATTTTTATTTTTCTGATAAGAAAGTATTGACAGTTCCTCAAATAAGCCCACAGAATTTCTATTTAATGTTAACTTTTTTCTAATGACTTTATTCATTTCTTTATTGAGGGTTTGGGGAGGGGAGTGGCTTTTTTATTTTTTAAAGGAACAGCATCAGAAAAAAAGCTAGTCTAATATTTCTATGCTTAGTCAAAACTGATTAAGATTCCTTGTCTGTTTCATGTCCTTCATATATTTGTGTCATAACCTTCCAATTAGCATTCATAGGCTCATTCCTTTCAAACCAAAGAGAGAAAGCTGGTACTAACCTGGTTTCAAATCCATGCTCTGCAACAGATTTCCTGTTATACCTGACATCTAAATGTGTTAGTGGATCTGAGTCGAATTGACTTGTGTCTTTAATACATATCAAATTAATTACAATGTGTCAGGGAAGAAAAGAGGAGGTGCCTGGCATAGCTCAATGGTGTTTTCTTTTCATCATAAGAAGCATAAGAGGAATGCACCCAAAATTAATGTTGAAAATCAAAATAGTAAAATTATACACAAAGAGGAAAAAAAAAATAATACATTTATATGTATTACATGTATGTAAACTGAATATATTCACCCAGTTACATGTACATAATGTAATGTACATTTTAACATCAAATGTATACCACTGTCTCTTCTTTCTCTATTTTATACAGTTTAGCCCCTTTCTGTAAGTGGAATTGTAATTAGGTTGTTTCTGAAAACAAGAATATTAGCAACCCAGAAAAATGTCCACATAGGTTCATTGAAAAGCCTTAGTTAGAAGGAAAATGAAAGAACATGATAAATATACTAATACAAGCTATAACTTTGAGTATAGTACTCTATATATTCTATTCTAGTATTTCTTCTTCATAAAGCATTCTGCTAAACCAGCAATGAAGCATACAGTGAAATAGGAGAGAGAGCATTTTTGAAAATGTTGAAAGGAGATCCTCTATGCACATCCTCTATGAAATTCACCTGTAGAAGTCTTTGCCACAAAGGTGGCACTGATGTCAAAATCTTAGAGCGATCCAGCATAGGACTGAATAGGAGAACAATGAACAGCTGCACTTCCAGTTAATTAAGACTAGCATAGCTATCTTGGTGATATTAATCCTCAGGTTTCCAAGCACTAGTTTTCACCGGAATGGTTAGTATCAAAAAAGAAACTTTCCCTGTAAGAAAGCTGTAAGGTTCTCAGCCTTGTCTCTAAAACACTTGATAGTGTCCACTTCATAGTATGGACTGGTTTGAACAAGTATAGTAAGTCCAGTATTATTATATTTGGAAGTAGGATATGTATTTAATTTCAGATTGCAAGATTTATTATTTAATTGTTAATGAAACTCATGTATTTTATTTCAAAACCCATTACAAAATTCAAGGTTATTTTATCTACAGGTTTAATTATAACAGGTTTCTTGTTAGAAATATTTTGTATGACATTGCTTTCTTCTCTCCTGTTATTATTATATATTCAGATTAAATCTCATGTTATCTTTACCCATCTGAACTAATTAAATCTACATCTGTGCAAAATATATAGAAGAAGTAAAGGTAAGGAACTTTATGATATTCATTTTTTGCAGTGCCCTCTTGGTCAAGAGGATTTCTACTAGTATTTACAGGGGAAAAATATTATAATGAAAAGTAAAAATATGTTTCTCGTGACTTTCCAAAATTTCAACCTTAATTCAAAAGTATTGTTTTCTGTAAAACCTACTGTAGAAATTTGCCCCTTTAACAATTATACAAATAGAACTTAAGGTGACTAACATCTAACTTCTTCTAGACTAAGTTTGAGCCTGAAGTAATTTCCTTTTCCTCTTCCACTTTCTCACATTACACCATTTCCTCTATTTTGTTCAGCTTAACCTATATATTGAAGTAGTGCAATAGCTCCTGGCCATTAATAGTTGCAATGTATCTGTGGCTGCATTTACTGACAGCCTCTGGTCCCAAGTGATGATTGAACCTTTACCACCAAAACCACAACACTCATCTCTTACTAGTTGAATTAAAGAATGTATTTAGATATATGAAAGTAGTAGATTACAGTTATTGTGGAAATTAAGCCATGGTCATATAAACAAGGCCAGTATATCTTGCATTCCCCATGATTTAGTACATTCTGAGTCATGTCTTAATTGTCTCTGTTGTCTTTAAGAGCTCGTGTCACTTCATGAGACCAATTTTATTATGAACTGCAGCTATATGTCTTTTTTAGTGGGACTGTGATAGCCCTTAGTTACTGTAGAATGGCATTGTCCATCTTCTGATCAATGCTTTAGCTCCTCTCTTTCCTTTACTGTCTACCTTTCACTGCCGGCAAGATGGATGTTTCCTATGTGCCTGAGGAAGAGAACTGTCTCCATTTTGAAATGTCTGCAGAGCTTCTCTGCACACCATGCCTGGGCCACAGAGCAGCTTGAGGTGAGGGTCAGGAACTGAAACATGGCTTGTCATTCTGTGAAAAGCTGGTCTCAAGACAAAGATGTTTCATTATTCTGGAAGCTTGTGCTGTTGAGGAAAGGCAGGGTTTTACTCCCTGCTGACTAAGTTTTCCTGAAAGTTGACAGCTTCATCACAGGCTGATCCATGCTTTGGAGCTGGTCCCCATTGTGGAACCTATTTCTGGCTCCACTTTTCCCCATACACTGCGTGTTCCAAGAGATTCTTTGGAGATTGCTCTAATGGCCATGCAATTCATTGTGAGATGTTTTTAAATCAAACAGTATTTCTTTGGCAAATCTATAGCAAAAGAAAAAAGAATGAAATACCAGACAAAAATAATCTTGTCGGGGTGTATACTGTGGAAAACATTGCTAGGCAATGTGTATCGTGGAAAACTCACCTACCAGGTGCTGAAATATTCACTTGGACGTGCAGTATGCTATGAGGCAGTCCTTTTCTCAGAATCTTGTCAAAGCAGCATGACCCTGTCTGAAGGCAAAAACCACTCACACAGTTTGCCTTCAAGATCACATGTGCTAACAGACGTTTGGGGCTTTTGGAGTCCTCACAGCATTTTAGGGTTGCAAGTGGACTAGCCAAGTTAATTAATTCCTTTGGACCATATCATTCGTAAAGAAAAATGACATTCCTTTTCAAACAGCTGAGGTCTTGAGGTTTTTTTTTTAAGTCCCTCAAATGTACAGACATGAGTACATTTCTTTTTTATGAGCCTTCTGGCTTTCACAGTAATACTATTGTAATGTTCTTTGACAGCTGACATTACTAACATACTCAGCTCATTGTTATTATCTTACGAGTTTTCCAAACTAACATTAGCCAACTAGCAGGACAAAGTGTACAATGTAAGTAATTACATTAACCTTCAAAATCTATATGAAGACTGTGAATCACAGTGCCATAAATACTTATTGTCACTTATGCTTAAATCTTTGACTCTTAGACATAATCACAATGGACAGTCAGTTTAATGACCCTGAAAAACAGCTATAATGTTTACAAAAATAGTTGATAGATACCTACAGTTTCCTTCTTTCCATTTCATTCGTAATAGTGGCAAGGTGCCTGCTCAGGAGCTGCTTAGATCCCTATCCCTAACACAAAATGTAGAAGATTTACATAAGTAGCTTGTCAGAAAGAGGAAAAAATGCTTTTTTTTAGTGCCCTATGATATGCCAACACTGCCACACTGGTGCCACATGCCTTTTTTCAAAGGATTATAACAATCCACATTTTGCTACAGAAAATAGCTTACATATTTCTTGTAAACAGCATATTTTCAAAACAGAAGTGTTTTGTGTAACTGATTAACACATAATAATAAGAATGGTAACTCCTAAGTAAACAGCATATGAGCATTTACCCTCTACACCAAGCAAGAGAAAAATAGGACTTGAGAAAACATAAGTGCAGCAGATAAGCCCAATAAATTGGACTAAAGTCTGTGTCAGTAATTGTAAATTCTATTACTATAGACTCATGGCTACTTCCATCTTCACTTGTATGTAGTTTTGATGCAGTATTCAAATCAATTATCATCCTAGATCATTTTATGGATATCTGCCTCTCCTTGTGCAAAGTACATTCTTCAACCCTTTTTCATAGTCTTACATGAAAAAATTAACAATTAACAACACCTGTACTATTGAAGGAGGTTCATGTAAGTGCGTATGAGAAAAGAACCTTCTCTAATTAAAACCTTACCAAAACAAAATTACAATTACTTGCAATCTGCTCTTGGGAAGAGAAAAAGAAAATTAATTTTACCTATAGAAGAAAGTGGTCACCCAGCTCAATGCACTTCTGAATAGTATTCAAATATTTGGTGATGACAGCAATTGCATAACTTGTATAACGGGAATTGAGCAGGTCTCTTCCATCACTCGATAAAAGTTGACAAGTGTTATGCCAATTTATTGCATCAATGTAAGGCACTAGCCTTGATATCAAGGTGTTATCTGCACATTATTTATTCAAATTATATAAATGTACATTTATATTTGGAATAAACACATTCTTGAGACACATTAATGAATGTCTGAATGGAAGAATGAGTTATACATATATTTACATCAAAATCCAAACTGGATTTTGAATTCTGTCTACTTTAAAGCAGTATGAATTTTGGCTGGGCTCAGGAAAAAAAATTGTTGTATTGAAGTCTACAATAAATTCTTGTTGGTCAGATGGAAGAAATATTAGATGTTTCCAAATAGGCATTATGTCCCCAGATAGCTCAATGTTTAACCAATGTTAATCCTTTCAACATCACTATAATGATATCGTTTCCTTTGTATCATTACAGTTGTAACTTAGGAAGATAGAGTATTTGTTTACTGAACAGTCATATAAATGTTGACTACGGCCTTACATCTTTAGTCTTCAGACCTTCTTTGTTCCTTCTCTGACAGATTCCCAGAATATCCCATATAGTATCTTTCAAAATGTCATCTGGCCCAAAACAAATTTCACTTGTCCATCTCTTCCCCAAACCTCATTAAACTATTTGCCCAGGATAGATTTCTCACTAACATGTGAGTATTCTAAGAGTTAAGAATCAAGTCTCTAAAAAGCACCACTATTTTTAGGTATTTCAAACTCCTATTACACAGTTTCAAAAGTATTAGCCTTATCAGCTCTTCCTTAATGGAAGCAGCGCTCATACAACTATGTTTGCCTTCTCCTGAAAGTTTGCAATCTATGCAGTGAGAAAATAAAAAAAAACAATCAGGAAATGCTTGCTGTTCTGCTCAACATCGTTATTTCAGTAAAACTGCACTGTACACTAAATGGCAACAATTACTGCACGCCACTGAAAAGCCAGACTGTAACCATTAGTTTTTCAGGTTGCATTAAAATTTTAGCACAGGTACCTGGGCAAAACATAGGTTTGCAACTGACACTACAAGTGCACTGTATGTGATGGTCTATTAAATTAACAAAGATTAGTAAAATAAGTGCAATATTGTATAACGCTGTAGGGCTAGTAAAATATCTTCGAAAAGTATAGCGCTTATGATGCTGTCAGCTTACTGACAGTATCATACTTTCCTGAAAGCTGAAAGTACTCAACTTCTCACAAGTCAGAGTTCTTGCTGAGATACATGAAAAACATCTGGATTCAGGAGCAAGTCTTTACTCCCTGATCATCTGGAACATTAGTGCAGGGACTCCAGAAAGCAGAGAAAAGGCTGCTGATTTTTGGTTTTCTTTTCCCCACACAGAAAGGCACATGGTAGACATGGCTGAAAGCAAGCAATATTAAAATAATGAGCATGTTTGCTCCACTTATAGCTAAGCAGGAAACCCAGAAGACATATTCCCAGCATAGAAGATAGCAGTTATACTGTAAAACTTCTATCACTACTTTCTACTGCACAAAACTTTGCCATGAATATATTTACTAGAGTTTTATTTTCTTGTAAAAATCACAAGCATTTCTCTGTAGAAATATAATGACTTTTCTAAATGTGAGATGAGTTAAATTATCTTCATTTGTCTTAAACTTTGCTTAGGAGGGAGGAGCTGCATTTTCTGGGTAAGTCTGTTTCTTCTCCTGTTCCTCCCTATCCGATTGCTAACGTCTCTTACATGGTCACTTAAACTGTTAGCCCTTCATTATTATAGTATATCTTGATGCAAGCAGGAACAAGGAGCAGACAGAAGCAGCACATAAGGTATCTATGAAAGGCAGGCCTTCAGAGGACCCACACCAGAACGTCAACACCCATGACACTTAATTGCCTCCAGCGCAGACAGCAGGTTGTGAGTGACATTCGCCCCGGTATTTTGGAGCAACCACATCATCAGCCTAAAACCAGTATAATAGCTGAGATAACACACAGACCCTCTCTGTGTCTCTTCTTACTATTGCACCTATTCAGTCTGAAACTGCAGTCACAGTTGAGTATAGGACAAGGTATAGAAAGAAAAGTGTCATCAAGACAAACCAGTAGAACTTCAAAAAGCTGACAATACTCTCACTTCATTTGAGTTCAATGCAAAACTGCAGCTTTTTCAAACCATCTGTGACTCATCTCTGCAGTCACCTAGTTTCAAAGTGCTCGCTTCTCTGTTTATACCAGCTTTACCAGAGCACCACACAGATGTGAAACAGCTGTGGTCCGCTCTGTCAAAGTGTTGCCACCTGTTTCTATGCCCTGCAACCATACATCCCAGAACAGGTTAGTCACTAAATTTCAGAGCCCTCTTTACAGCATAAACACAGTAATGAGATTTCCACCAAAGAAAGTACCAGATATGATAGAAAAATAATAACAAATGCTTCTCAAAACTGCCTTCAAAATTGTGTCCTCCATTAACTTAGCAGCATGATCAGTTATTTGTTTTGTATAATATGGATGTACTTGTGTATAGGTACACAGTCCAAATTTCAGAGGAAAAGCTGACGTGAGTTAATATCCTAATGTTAAATCTATCATTGATGGAACAGAACTCTGTGTACTAAAACCACTTTCACAATTAAGGAAAGCAATAGCAAATTGACTGATTAGGGTAAATATACAACTGTGTTGTCTCTTAAGACCTATTATCATACTTTCAAAATGTAGTTGTTTCAGTTGTTGAGTTTATGAATTCTCCTGATTTTTTCAGTATATAAATCTTGGCACCTCTATCACACATGCTATAATTCCCAGTAGGTAGAAAAGCCCTGAGCAAATATAAAATGAACTTTTTAAAAAATTTATTAATCTGGGGGAAAAAAGTACAGCAACCCAGAAACGCAATTAGAGTAAAAGTCTCAAACAAATTTAGGATTGGGAAATTTACAGAACCTAATCCAGTGAGATTTTGTTACGCCTTGCTACAAACTACATAAAGCAAATAATAAATTAGTCTTTTCAATCTTTGAATTCTAAAATAAAATAGTACTCCATTTCTGGTGTAGAATGACAAAAAAAAAAGTATATTGATATTCATAAGACTATTCTCCTTCTAAAACAAAAAAAACAAAACAAAATAAAAGCAACCAAAAAACCCCAAAACCATAATCAGACCATTACCACTGAAATTCAAATATGCCGATCAGATGAATTCAAGAGGTCCTTTTGCATGAAAAAGCAAAGAAGCCCTGGCACAAGTCATTACATTGACTTAAACAGAACCACTTGAATAACTGAGAATCTCCCAACTGGGCAAGATCTTTCTCAGCACTACGTTGTAAATTATAAAAAGATATACTGTACTGTATCTGTGTCATTAGGTATAGTTCAGCTGTTGAAAATTGTACTGTTGGTAATTCTTTTATCATTCAGTGAGAATGTATCTAAGATAATGAAATTGTACATTATCCTTTGAGATTTACAAATCTGACACCACATGCAATGTCTGCTTTCCCTTCTTTAAATTAATATAAAGAGAGAGGTCTTTTTGTATGCTGAAAATCTTTTCTCTCAGCTCTTCATAATTTTAGAGGTCATTTAATGAACAGGGTCATGATTTGATAGAAACCTCCTCCCATTGTAACTAATCTAGTAAGTATCTAACATTTGAGGTAGTACTGTGTTATCTGTATTACTGCTCAATGAAGCTGCCACATATTTCAAAAACAAAAACCAGACTGGCATGGAAGCAGCGGTTTGGCTTAACTTCACATGCTTGACTGTTTGAGAATTTCAAATCACTCTTCATATCTTTAGTGAGCTTATTCATTCAGGAGAAACAGCCTGGACTTGGCAACTGATTTGGGGAGTACATGTTTCTCTGATATTCTAGGGAGTATTAATTTGTGCCTTGTAAATTATACAAATTACCTATCAAGCAGTAAATAGGCAAATGTAAGAGAAGGTCAGTAGTGTTAGAATGAATGTACTGATGAAGATTTCTCCTCTGATATTTTAATGACTTCCTTCAGATGCATTCAAAAGACATTATTTATTTTTTAAAAAATAATGATGAATATATAGACTCTTTTTAACTCCCTCTGCTTGATCAACCAAATCAGACTCAAATTTTGTGTATTCACCTGTAAGGCTCCACATTGCAGTACTAAATTATTTATTCTCTCTCTCCTCTCCTTGCCCCTTCAGATCCATCAAGCTGCTGGTTTTGTTCCTGATATTTTCCCATTTTCCATGACCAGCACTGCATCCTTTTTCAGTTTACAGAACAATATTTGTAGTGTTATTCTGATTCTATTCTTAATAATTTGCCTGGTGATTTGCATGATATACACATGAGGCTCCATTATTGGCTGTTTTGCCCAACAGAGTAACACTACTTATTGTTCCCACTGCTTACAGAAATACTTTGGCAAGGCCTGATCCTATTTGCAAAGCAAAGCAGCATTTTTTTTAATGACAGGAGGATGGAAGGAACAGGTTAGAAGCTGCATACAGATTGCAGCTCTGTAAACCCACATGTGAAGTTTACAACAGAAGACTGAAGGGTTTCAGCCAATGGTTTGAATCACAGCTCATGACTCCAGAATTTTATAAGAAGTTTTGAAGAAGAGGCTACAGAATTTTTTCTGGAACACATCCACAGCCACTTCCATGTGGGGATCGATCCTAAGACCGAGTGAATTTTGTTTTGACTCACAGCCATTATCCACTTTAAACAGCTTACTGAGCCCTGGGCAAAGACCCAGAACTCTGCAGGTCTGTTGCTACAGAAAGTAGTGACTGAACCCTCTACCCTGGAAACCTCAGAGAGATTTGTCTTTAAATTTCTGATTTTCAGAGTTTTGAAAAGGCTACCTTGTCCTACTCACTGAAGGACAATGAGTTCTGTCCTTCAACCTGTTTTATAGATTCAGGTCTCTTTTCAGAAGGCTACAAATTAAATTCCCCAACACACACAGACTATTCAGTGATTCATCACAGCTTTTTTAATCATAACTCACAGTATGTGAAGTAGCTCTCCATAGGAATGAAAGATTTTCAGAAAACAAAGTACAGATACAGTTTATTCTATCTTTGAGCAAAGTCTGGATGTGATGGCTTCTTGAAGACCTTTTTATGGTTTTTTTTAAAAATATTTACTCATTTTTCATCTAGTATATTTTGCAAATACAGGACTTCAAAAGCTGCAGTTTCCCAATAGTAAAAATATTCATCAGGCAGCTTCCTTTCAAACTGGAAGTTGTTACTCAATTATCACACTCATCAGGACATCTAACCAGAGGTTTGAAGCCTGTAATAAAGATAATCTGCAAGACAAACCCTCACACATTCACCACTCACTGTAGATGACTTCTGCTGTGAGACACTTCTATTTCTTTTGATACAAAACTTCCCTGGGAGACAAAATAACAGGTATGCCTACTTACATGCTGATTGTCTACATCAATTCACTGAAACCTCTGGGAGATATGCAGCACAACAAAATTGCTTACAACAAACAGCTTGTTAAAGAAGTCTGCATAACTTCTCTCATGTCTCACCCACTTCCCCACATAGCATGTGGGGTATAAAAGTGGAGCCACTAGACTACAGAGAAGAAGGCTGGGGAAAGTTTAGCAAAATCCAGGAAGCTAAAAAACCTCTGGATTTCTAAACCGTCTGTTCTTCAAGCTTGAATGCAGGCAGCAGCCAGTTCACACTCTAAATCCATCCACAGATATTATTACCAGTGCATAAATTGAAAGGGAACATGGAGACGACCTTCTTTACGTAGATAGCAGAATGAATGGCAGAAGACAAGAAACGAAGCACACCTTCACGAAATGCCCACTGGTGATGACTGCCTTCCCTATGGCTGGTGCCTAAGTTATTTCTGACCCTATTCAAAAAAGGTAATATAAATTTGAGGACTACAACCAGTACCACAATTTAAAAGAGAGGGGAAGGAAAGCATTGCATTATCCAGACTAGACTGCTATAATTTAGTCAAATCCAGGTAGTCCAGATGGTTTGGTATTGAGGGAAAGACTGCTGGTTTGTTTAAAGAAGGGAATGAGGCCTCAGCATTTATTATTTACCTTGTGCTTTATTTGCATTGATATGCACAAATTATTACATAATAATCTTATACTTGCAATGCTGAAGATCTTTTGCCTGGGACGGTTAAAAAATAGGGGTAAACCCAAATAGCTTTTTTTCTTATTAATCTTAAAACACAAATTGGCTAAAACATTCTGTGTTTGCCTTAAGATAGTACTGTGTAAATACTATTTAAAATTACATCAGTACTCTTTCCTGGGGACCTCCTGATGGCTCCTGACATTTCAACCTTGTAATGTACAAGGCCGATTTGTTTTGTTTGTGCAATTAGTCATGTTACTCAGCAATACAAAAAGTGCTTTTTACACTAAACTCAAGTGAATAAAATATGCAGAATTCATGAGATACAAAACACATAAAAATTCATTTCCTGAGCAGAAGCACTGCAACATTGTGTAGCAAAAACTATTACTTTTTTCATTGTGTTTGTAATAAAGAACTCAAGCAACCATGACTTCAGGGCTGGGCTCCTCACCACTTCACTTGAACTCATCCTCAGCATTCAGCCATGGCATGTGAAGTTAATTACTCTGGGCATTGGGGCTCAGAACAGGAGAATGACCCCATTTGCAGCTCCCTGTACTGTGTACCATGCTACAGTGAATTCTTTCAGTACCTACACACTGCACACTCAGTGACTCTGAATGGACTAATAATTCTAGCACTCCAAAGGAAAGCTCAACTGTCACCTCATTTTCTCAGGGACACTTTTCTTCCCAGGTAACCATTTAATGGGGGCTGATATTAGTCCACATTCAGTCACTGTCACCCTCTCAGTTCAAATGGCATGCAAATCCAAGGATTTCAGCCTTCAGAAACTGTCATACAAGAGGGAAGGCTTGAAACAATTTCTGAGCATGGATCTTATGATCCTCACCTAGAGAACCAAACACTGTGTGCCAGAATCCTGGTTTACATAATTTGGCAAGATGGCTGACTCACTGAGGAGCTGAATATTTTCATGGAAACTGCATAGCTGAGGAAAAAAAGAAGTAATTTTATTTAAAAAAGTCTATTAGACATGATTGTTTGCCAAATACCCAACTACTATCTGTTACTTTTGGGGTGAGAAGTTTCAGCAGCTTTGAAAAAATACATGAAAAAATACACTGAACCTCTTGATAAAAATACACTTGAACAGAAAATATCCTTCATGTGCTGAGATGGCTGGCTTACTTAACATAATAAAAAATTATGTCAGGTGGTATGAAGAATGTCTGATCAATGGTAATATTAATCTGGAAGGGGAATAAAATAAGCAAGAAAAGATCTGTTCCTGGTAAAAATCAGTTTCAAATCTGACTCAGAGAACAGAGACATTTAGTTTCTTTAGTAGGTTTTATACCATATTATTTGTTAACATCATGATACAACTTCACCTTGAAGTGAAGCCCTTATCACCTAACATTTTGAACGGTAGTTGTAGGAAACTGAATAGTCACTTTGAGGCAGAAGATGGGAGCTGGACAATTATTTCTTTGGATATCCTTTAATTTTATACCAAAGTAAGGCAATAATTTTGCAATAATTTTCTTTTTCTTCATTCCAACCTTTCTTCGATTCTTTTGGTTTTTTGCCCTGATGTTGGTTCATTAATTGGTTTATTCAGTTGTTCATTTAAGTCTAACCTAGAAATAGGTTATTTTGCAGCTTCTAATTTTAAATATTCATTAAATATAAACTTTGCATAATCATGTAGAGAAAACAGAACACGGAGAAACTATGAATTTGTTTTTTAATATTGCTTTAATTCTGTATAGGGTAGGAAAATAAATTATAGATTCAGTTTTGAATTGATAAGTTCTAGACTAGTAATCTAAGTCATTTTTAAGCATGGTTATTATTTGCTACTGTTAATTTGACAATATTCATACACAGACCTTTGCTAACACACTATTCAGCTCTAACAGAAGCAATGGGATTTCACTGGGTCTAGATAAAAACACATCTCTTGATGTGTTGATCTCTTACAAATACATGAGTATGTTCTGGGATGGGTTGTATTCAGAGATTAATTAGGTGAATTTAAAAGGAAGAATATTAAAAGTTTTACCGTTTGGAAACTGCTCCTGCTTTTGTACTGCCCATATCAAGTAACTGCCTATGACTTCCAACAGAACAAGGACATTCTTTATATACTCATTCAGATACCACATGCTCAATAGTTGAAGAGAAGTAGATTGATTTGTTGCAATTAAAAGGCACTTCTTTTCTGGTTGCTAACTCGGTAATATCACCTTTTATTTATATTAGAATTTTCTGGGCCCCTGAAGCTGCAATTTATAGTTTGGGTTTTTTGGAGGGTTTGGGGGGTTTTTGGTTTTGGTTTTTGTGGGTTTTTTGTTTGGGTTTTTGTTTTTTTTTGTTTTTTTTTTTTTTTTTTTGTTTTAGGAAAATAAGAGAAACATGTTCTTATCAGCAAAAATTTTGGATGAAGCTTTCAAAATTCTAAAAAACATCTCCTAGATCTCCTGAAGCACCAGCAGGGAGAGAATCCTCCTCTTTCTTTTGTTAATTCATTTGTTCTTTTATTTCAAGCTCTGAGCCATTTTTAATTCCCAGCAAAAAATCTGAAGCTTCAAAAGAGACAACCATGAAGGTGACATTTTAAGAAAGCTAAAGTAGATGATATCTGTAATGGTTTTGCTTGAATTAACAGTTTATTGTGCAGAACTTTCATGTGACCCAGACAGAAAAGGAAACACCAACTTTTTCCTTACTTGCTCTTTGAAGTCTCTAGGAGGTTTATAAGGGGATAGTTTTCTTATTGAGACATGTTTGCTTCCATAAAATATTACTCAGTTGCAGCAGTATTCAAAGAACTAGAGTTTACAATGGGAGTTTTGGTTCTTTTTATTTTTATTTTTTTCTCCAAAGTACAAACTTCCTCTAACTTATTTTTTGCTTTACTAAAAAATTGTTACAACAATCCAGATTATGAAATTTCAAATTAATCTCTGTAAATCTATATCCTGCTTAGTCATGAACTGTTATAGTCAGTGCTGATCTCAATAAGTACATTTTTGAGATAAACAGTGTTCAACATAATATCTCTTAAAGATGTATTCTTTTTTATTATTTCGTAGTTGTTATAGTCAGTGGCTTGGTCCTATGATAATATTTCTTCTTTCACCCAGATAACAAAAACATTAAAGCTAGAGAATAAAGACTAGAGGGCTGCAATTTACAGCATATGAAAGTTCTAGGAGAATTTTTAAGCTTAATATCAATTTGCGAATACACTCTTGAAGGTTTTGTATCTTTGCACTTTTCCGAAACTGCCAGGCAGTTGTCTGAATAATCATCAATAATACTGAACAAGTTATATCATCTGACCATTTCTAGCTTTTCCTCTTTCTGTTGAAAATTGACCTTTATTTTAATGTATTTCTAACTGTCCTACCGTACTTGTAAGAAGCCAAGATTAAATCAAATCTGATCTCATAAATAAGTATCATAGTCTGTCAAGCATACATCATATAATTCACTAATTAATAGTAATATTTTAACCATTCCAAAGGTTTTTAATGCTCCAATTAAGATATGTAATCACTTGGTGGATTTGGAATATGTTTAAGATATTTAAATTAATGAAGTTACTGTGTCACTAACCAGCAAATTTTCAGGAAAATTTCATCTCATGGGATCTAATTAAAAAGAAAATCATTCTAAGTACATTGAAATGAAGTGTTTGAAAACTGATCAATAACTTCCAGAATTAAATTCAGGTTATGTCACACTCTGTGAGAAGAGCTCACTGGATCTTGAATTCTGCAGAGTTTTGAAAAAACATTGAAAGATTAACTTTAAAGAAAACACACTTGCAAGCCTCACAGATTATAGGAGAAAATCAAATGTCATCTCTCCATAATATCACAGAGCAGCTACTGAATCCAAATGAAAGGCAAATTTACTGGTTTAAGAAGCAGATTTGCTGCGTGTGCTCTGCAGAAATGCAGCAACAGCTGAAGGAAAGATCCTTTGCAGTTTTGCTTCTCTGAAACAGTAGTAATTGAGCTTCAAAAAATGAAAATCTGGTTAATATTTTGAAATCTCCTAATTTCCTCTAAAATAAAACCAAATTCATAAAATGCACATGCAGAGAAGGAAAGAACTTGCATAGCAGAGTCCCTACTAGGGCTCTGACTTGGGGATGTGGAAGTCCAGTACTATTCAACATCTTTGTCGGAGACATGGACAGTAGGATTGAGTGCACCCTCAGCAAGTTTGCTGACAATACCAAGCTGAGTGGTGCAGTTGACACGCTAGAGGGACGGGATGCCATCCAGAGGGACCTTGACAGGCTTGAGAGGTGCACCTGTGCTAACCTCATGAAGTTCAACAAGGCCAAATGCAAGGTCCTGCACCTGGGTGGGAGCAACCCCAAGTACAAATACAGGCTGAGCGATGAGTGGCTTGAGACCAGGTCCAAAGAGAAGGACTTGGGAGTGGTGGTAAATGAGAAGCTCAACATGTGCACTTGCAGCCTGGAAGACCAACTGTATCCTGGGCTGCATGAAGAGAAGCGTGGCCAGCAGGTCGAGGGAGGTGATTCTCCCCCTCTACTCTGCTCTTGTAAGGCTCCTCCTGGAGTACTGCGTCTAGTTCTGGAGCCCCCAACACAAGAAAGACATGGAGCAGCTAGAAAGAGTCCAGAAGAGGGCCACGAGGATGATCCGAGGGCTGGAGCACCTCTCCTATGAGGACAGGCTGAGAGAGTTGGGGCTGTTCAGCCTGGAGAAGGAAAGGCTCTGGGGAGACCTTATAGTGGCCTTCCAGTACCTGAAGAGGCCTATAGGAAAGCTGGGGAGGGACTTTTCATAAGGGCAGTTAATGACAAAACAAGGGGAAATGCGTTTAAGCTGAAAGAGGGTAGGTTTAGATTAGATATTAGTAAGAAATTTTTTACTGTGAGGGTGGTGAGACACTGGCACAGGCTGCCCGGAGAAGCTGTGGATGCCCCCTCCCTGGACGTGTTTCAGGCCAGGTTGGATGAGACTTTGAGCAACTCGATCTAGTGGAAGGTGTCCCTGCTCATGGCAGGGGGGCTGGAACTAGATGATCTTTAATTTCCCTTCCAACCCTAACAATTCTATTATTCTAAGTCTCCTCAGAGCAGCATACTGACTTGCACTCTTCCATTCTCAATATGCTACAGACTGTTTACCCATTTGAAATTATTTCTCACTTCTGTTCTCATTAACTTTGCTGATGAAAGGAAAAGAAAGAGCATGTTCATGAGAACTTTCCATTTTAATAAACCATCATACCAAACAACTGTAACTTCCAGGGGCACAAGAAGTTTGTTAATAAAGACAGAGTCTTTCTAATATATATTAAAACATGTGCTAAGCCTAATGAATCTGCTATACAGCACACTGAGAATCCTAGACACAAGGGATCAATTCCCAGGAGAGTGGTGGAGACTCACACCTAAGTGAGATCTGCAGAATTTTTTCTCCCAATTTCAATATTTTAATACCCACACAAAGTATAAATATGGTAGCATTAAAAGTTGTATAATGACAAGTCTTTATTGAAGTATACAAAATCTATCACTGATTCATGGAATGTGCTATTTCTGCCAGGAATGAAAATGATGTGTTGATTTCAGTTGAACTATTCTTCCTGGCACCAGCTGCAAATCAGGTTCAGGATATGTAGAAGTGCCATTATTAGGCACAGTGTTTACATATGATTTTTTTTATTATTATTATTGCTCATCACTGATACATACACCCTTTCCTTTTCTACTGCCATGGGATTTAGAAAGATGAAAAATTAAAAGAAGTAGACATTTTACTGCTTTGCTGGTCCTTTTTCTCTTTTTTTATTATGAATATTGAACAATATGGTTTTTTCCTACATGTTTTTCAACTCTACTACCTGTAGAGCATCAAGATATATTCACAGATATGATAGTCAAAGAGAGACAGAAGATTGAGATGCAGAGCCACTGCATGTCAATAGCTCGGTCAGTTTTATAACCAAAAAAAAAAAAAAAAAAGGGTACATTAGAACAAAAAAAAGGGAAAAAAAAAGGGGCAAAAAAAATTGTGCTGTTGACAGGTGACTGGAGAAAATAACTTGTAGAAAGGTTTTAAGCCCTAAGGATTTATTTACACCTGCCAGGTTAAAAATGGCCAAAGAGCAGAAATAATGATCAGACAAATACACAACTACAAATAAGCCTGTACCATTGCTCCTGGCAACTGTTCATTATTTAAAATAGTGCTGCTTTGAAGACAAGTGAAATTCTTGAGAGTTTTTCTTTGTATAAAGGTAACAGAAGGCTCCATTTAAAGATTGAGCTTCCTGAGAGATCTTTGAAGGTAAAAGTCAGTCTTCCAGAAACATCTCTTGTGACAGATATTTGGAAATAGGATATGATTTATTTAAAGTAAATTGGAAGTGTTCAAAAAACTGGAGGTCCATATCTATAGCAGTTCACAAGGGGTTGTAAGTATCCATGTCATTTTGGTGCTATTTACTGAACCCAACTATTCATTTTAAATACTGGTATGATTTACACACTCAGTAGGCCAAGTTTATTCAAAGGATGTGAATAGGCTAGCAAATATTGCACTTTGTTAGAAGGGAGCAGGGAAACTGCATACAGGCAAGCTTTTAATCATATATACCACAGAATGAATCAGAAGTGAGAGGGACAACCTTGATTCTGAGGGATTGCATGTGACCCTTCAAACATTCAAAAAAAGTTCTTTGAATATCACACAGGCACAAATATAACTAGCCCACTCACTCAGGGATTAAACAGTTTTTATAGCATCATTTAGCTTCTAGTCACCTATTTTCCACCATGAAAAAATGCACAGGGAGCTATTAGACTTGTTTAATCTTTTTATTCTGGCTACTCTGTATTTACGTTAGTTCAATATGCTTGCTTGAAGAACAAAGGACTGCTCAAACACAAGAAGGGGGCTTGATGCAAGGAGATGGGGCAACAACATTTGCTACCTTCTTTTTCTTACTCCTTTTAACTTTTGAATGACCACATTGTAACCCAACAGTTTACCAGACTGACACATCTAGTTGTGTCACTGCCTGATGTGATGTGGCACAATCCATCGGGTACTTGAGAGCCAAGTTCTACTTCTCCATTTTGGCAGCAGCCACTCAGCCCCAGCACAGGTTGCTTTTAATCTCTTTGTTTGCTTTGCTTGGTTGACATCACACTAACATCTGAGTGTTAAATAGCACAAGCAGGGCCAAAGTCACAAACATGTGACCACATTTCCAGTACCTGTTGTTCCCTCTCAATGTTACATGACTACACTGGTGTCTGTGTGGTTTATCTAGACCCTTCATTTTAAAGAATAACAGAAAAACCATAAATGTAGGGGTTTTTTCCCAATTCCATATCATGCTTAATAACACATGCCAATTACACTGTCACCTCCACGCAAGTGCATATACAGAATTTAGGTTAGTGAAAACAGCAGGTCTGCATCTCCCATAAAAACATTCCCTTCCAATTTCTTTGTTCAGCATAAGTCACCAGCAGTACACTTTCACCTCAAACTTATCACTGGGATGCCCAGAACATTACCATGGTCTTGTTACACACAACCACCAGCATTTTTCCCATAAAATGAAGGTCTATTTAAAACTCATTTCCTCCAGGTGACACTGAATTTACAGACACAAATATTTGTGCAGTTGAAGAGATGTCAGTCCTCTCTCCTGTTGTTTGTAGGTTTCAGTTTTAAGTGAATAAAAGTAAGTCTGTGTAGTTTGAAGTCCCTAGGAATTCTCTCAACTGCAGAGAAAGAAGCTCATGTTGCTGAGGTGACAGAATACACATAAAACCAATATTCAGGAGATAAAATATCAGCAGAACCTCCAATGGTTCAATTTTTTGCATTATTTTTTATTAATTTCAGCTAAGAATGATGTTACATGAATCAATTCTACCTAGCATTTTTAACTAGAGTTCATAGCTGGTCCCAATCTTGTGTGAATGGTGGTAAAAATATCACTTTTAGCACACAGTCTAAAGGTTTCTTTGTAGCAAATAAAAAACTATATTTAAGTAATACTTTTCCCATTAAAAACACATATTTAAATAATTTGACCTTCTCTTTAATTATGTATAGCAGTGCCCACTTTCATCCTCTGATAAGCCTCATACTTCGAAGATCAGCTTTGTACAAGGTCTGCAGGCAATTCTGAGCCAGTTTTTGTAGACCCCTGAAAATGGGCCTCACGTTACTTGCCTCCAGGGTGGTTATCACAGTTATACTCTCATCTAGTGCTTATGCAAAATAATTAACCCTGTTATCGTACAGGAATTACTTCTGAGTGACTGCCGCTGAATTAAAAGAGCAAAGGGAGCTGGATTTTATAAATTTAGTAAGGGATTTCAGTGGTCAAATGCAGGGAGGGGGACTGATTGATAGAACGGTATAGATCAGTTGTGTAAATAAGAGAGCATAGTAGGTTACTTGTTTCAAATTTAATTGCCTCGCTCTGGGAAAAGAAGTTAGGGTAATGTTTGCAATGGAAGCATTTTTGCTGAAATCTCTTCCCATCCATCAATCTTTTCCTCAGTAATATGAGGAGTTTGTTTTTATGAGCTCTGAAATCTATTTTATTTTTGTAAAATGTAGAAGCAGGGATTACTTAGGGTCTATTTTCATTTGGTTTGATGTGTGGGGTTTTTTTTTAAAGAAACGAACCCTTTAGCTTTGCTTTGCTTTGTGATTGCCTAACTTAACCAAGGTCACAAGGACAAACTAAGATTTAAAAAGGAAATGTATGTAGTTCTGAGGATCTGGGCACTGCTGCACGGTTGCATGTTCTCATCAGCCACAACCTCATCTTTTCCCACAGTCCTTCATTGACTTTGCCACTTCTTCCTGCTGTCCTTGTCAAGCAGAGTGTAAGAAGAGGACAGGCACTCTGTCCTCACCCATCCCACAGAGAGCAGTCAGCATCCCCAGTACTGTGTACGTCACAGAACAAGAAGGATTCTTCCTTCCTTCTGCCATTTAGTTATTAAACTAACAAGAATACATCAAGCAATAAGTACGACAGGGTTAACCGGACTCAGGTTATTAGTGTGCATTCGGTAAACCTAAGCAGTATATGGGGGAAAAAAGAAGAAGCAGAGCCATGTAACAACAGTAGGTTAATTGACTTCTGGGGCCAGATGTGGCCCTACTGCAATTTCATTGATTTTTATGATGTCTACCCTAGAGTCAATATGGTCTGTAGAGAGATTGGTCCTCTGAGACAAAATGACACCTTCTCATCAGCCCTTATTTTGCTTTCTGAAAAACTGGCTATGTCCTGAGAACATGGAACAGGGCATGAAACAAAAGGAAAAAGAACAATTACTCGTCAAGGTGGATAAAGCTAGGCCTAAATCAATGTGATAGAAATTAAGTGCCTCATTTTATAAGATAAGAAACTGTGCAAGACATAAACAAATTAGAGAATTTTTTTTTTTTTTTTTTTACAGTAATGGAGGCTCCTTGGAAAGTAAACAAACAGTGAGCACTAGGAAGGTTTATGTCACCGCACTAATTAAAATCCCAGCTAAGAAAGAGAAAAATACCTTGGATTTAACAAGAGCAATAAAAACATTTTTAAAAGAACATATGGACCAGCCCTCTGAGAAAATGCTTAGATTATTGCAGGAAAAAATATGGAATAAATATGTGTGTACATGTCATGGTTTAACCCCAGCTGGCAACTAAGCACCACACAGCTGCTCATCCACTTCTCCTCAGTGGGATGGGGGAGAGAATCATAAGGGTAAAAGTGAGAAAACTCATGGATTGAGATAAAGTCAGTTTAATAGCAAAAGTCCTGCATGCAAGCAAAGCAAAACATGGAACCCCAGGGAGGTTGTGGAGTCTCCTTCTCTGGAGATCTCCTTCTCTAGATGATCTTTCGAGGTCCCTTCCAATCCCCAACATTCTGTGATTCTGTGATTCTGCGATTCTGTAATTTATTCACCACTTCCCATTGGCAGGTAGGTGTTCAGCCATCTCCAGGAAAGCAGGGCTCCATCACACATAATGGTCACTTAGGAGGACAAACACCATCACTCCCAACATCCTCCCCTTCCTTCTTCTTCCCTCAGCTTTATATGCTGAATCTGATGTTATATGGTATGGATATCTCTTTGGTCAGTTGAAGTCAGCTGCCCCAGCTGGGTCCCCTCCCAACTTCTTGTGCACCCCCATCCTTCTTGCTGGTGGGGTGATGTGAGGAGCAGAAAAGGCCTTGACACTGTGTAAGCACTGCTCAGCAATAATGAAAACTTCTCTGCATTATCAACACTTTTCAGCACAAGTCCAAAACATAGCCCTGTACTAGCTACTGTGAATAAAATTAACTCAATCCCAGCCTAAACCACCACAGTGCAGAAGAATGAAAATATGTCCTAAATGAGAATTTAGAATTGAGGAACAAGGTTGCCAGGACAGTTTTACCAAATGCAAGAACTGAGGATCTCTTTAAGCATTTGACCACCTCCTCATCACGGTCTTGGAAACTCTCTCATGACTCCAGTACAGACCATTAATGAGCCAGATTCTTCAGCTTTACTAACTGCATCTGGAACTGTCAGCCTGCGACTCCTCCAGGGAACAGAGAATTTTAAAAACATCACAAATCTCAGTAGAGTTAAAACAGTACAAGCCTTCAACATACACTTGTTAGCTGAACCGGAACAAGGGACATGCAGATGAATGTCCCCTTCTCCAGCTGTGCAAGAGAGGTGCTGCTTTCCAGCAGGAGGACAGAAACAGCTAACTAGCAGGGTATGCAGCATGTTAACCCCTTCCACCATCTCTGCTGATTGCAAGTATTAACTGGAAGAGCTGAAGTGGCATAGAAGTTATTAAACATTCATCCTTTAAACCTAAAGTCCCCACAGTTTTCATGAAGCTAAATCCAAGCCAAGCCTTTAGCATTGAAAAGAAAAATGTGTCACAAAGTAATGCATTTCTTTTGATAGTCATGAAATTCATTAAAAGGCATGATTTTGTTAATGAACCACATTTTTTATTTGAATTGATTTGCAGAACATCTTTAAAGCCTTTATTATATATTGGTTGAAGTTTGGCTATTGGTCTATGTTGTCTCATTGTGACTATCCAGATGAGTCAGCCAGTATTATCTTTGGTTTCATGACCATGCAAGAAATTCTTTATTTTTATTCATAAATACCAAGTTTCGAGTTAGTTCCCTCAACACTTCTTATTTTTTGTGAACTTCTCCATAATCAGTTTTGTGAATGTTCTTGTACAGTGGATACTGAAAAAATGTGGTCCAATTCAGATTTTTGTGTGTGTTTGCATTGTTACTCTCTTGGTTCTAATCATTAAATTAAAAAAAAAAAAACAAAAAAAAAAAAACAAACAAAAAAAAACAAACAAAAAAAAAAACAGAAATTTTGGATAGCTGGATTCTAAATCACATAAACATCAGAAAATAACAAATGCTGGAAATTAATTTACTTTGGAGAGGGAATACCTCATCATGTTTGGATCACTTTCTCATTTTTTTTATCAAAGAACCAGTAACTATTAACTAATGTTAACTCTGTATTTGTAAGATCAACACATGGTTTCTAAAGCAGAATTATATTTCAAAACAGAGTATAAATGATCAAGTGTAGGGTATGTCAATTAGGGAGTTATTTCTCCTTGATATATCGATCATAAAACACTAAAAATTGGTGATGAATAAATGACAAAAAGTATGGTAAATTAGGTAGGTATGATCAGGTAGGTTAAGTACATGAGAAACAAGTAGGAGATGCTTGGAGGACATTTTTTTTACATGTATTATGTGAACAATTCTTGGATTATTCAAGGGAGGAGTCAAAGACTGATGCTACTAGGTTTAGAAAAGAAAATTCTTAATGGGGGAATGAGGCAGATGAAGAAATGACCAACACCGAGATGTCTTCAGGCATCAAGCATCAGCACTTCATTGAAGCTTTGCACTGCTTATATATCCTTTTTTCCTCCAGCACGCCCCAAGCATGTGGCATTCTTTCACTTTTGATTTGTTACCCCTTATCACACACGTGCCTAAACAATTGACATGATTGGATAAATCCACCTGCTCATGAGCCATTTTTTTACCTCTGACTGGTTACTTATTACAGCACATAATCATCCTTATCTTGTCTCATACACATTCTTACTTGTTTTACCACTTTGTTTTATTTTTCACTCAAAGTCAAGAATTAATTGCTAAAGGCTGAAACCACCTGCAGCTTCAGCTCTTAAAGCACCAACAGGGGAAGAGATTTGTTGAGAGAAAAGAACAGAATTAATAGAGACTTGCATCAGTGTCACCAGAACTTACTGAAGCTATATATTGCATTCCCCTGTCACAGAACATGATTGGCTTTCCCAGATCTAAAGAGTGTTTGCATTCGATCTTCTGTTAACTTTCTCCCCAAGCTCTTTTAACTTGCTTCAGTTGCCCAAATACAGTTCTGTACTACAATTTGAGGTAACTTAGTGTGTAAAAGGTATCCACATGGGACTAGCAGACATGAGACCAGTGGAAGACCTACATCGTTCTGGATGATGGCTGGAGGCAAGATGTTCAAGGATGTCTGTTTATTTAGTTAAAGCAGGTCTGGTGTGCCTACAATCTTCCAAGATGTCCACACTAATGTTCTAGGCTTTCTACATTTCACATGTTGTTTTCCTGCTTGCAAAAGTTCTGGCCTCCTGAGTAAATTACTCAAGGGTCACTACTGAGGCTTTATGATGCACTGAGACTTCTTCCTCAAAACTTTTCAGCAAATCTTTTGAAAGGTGCTGCATCATATAATGTATACTGAGCCCACATACAATGAGAATTGCTAGTGATGCATCCTTATACATGTGTATCTCCATAAGAGATACTCAGTACAATGCATCACATTCGGGACTATAATTTACTCGTGTTATTTAATGTAATGTATGCCACAGAGGCCACAGAGTATTAACAGGTAAATAGCAGAAACCTCTAAGTTGAAGCTAATTGAAACCTCTTTATCAAAATATTTCTGTAGGAAAAAAGAAAGCTTTATTATCCCAGGGAACTTGTATTTTGCAAAAATTGAAAAATACAGTTGATTTTTTTTTTCCTGCAAATTGTTAATATCTGTTAAAACATTAACATTTTTAGTAAAAGCTAAAGCCATTTTATTGACAATTAAGTGTCAATCTTTTCCTTTTTCTTTTTTTAAATTTAAATAATTAGAAATTAGTCAATGTTCATGAAAACCTTGTATTTTCTTTCCTTTCTATCTCTCCTTTTTCCCTTCCTCACCTCTGTGTTCACCAAAACATTCATTTAAAAGTGAGATCATAATTTTAGTTTCTAAGCTTTAATTTTGACTGATACTTTGACCATCAGATTTATTTTATAATTCTTTATTCAAAGTAAAGTTAAACAAAACTGAATATGACAACTGAGAAGTAATGAGCAATACTTTTTTTCCTTTTCTGTATTGCAAACTTTAGCTCGTTCCTGGTTCTTTTGCTAGTACTTCAGCTATAGAAGAAAACAAAACCCAAAGTGTTTATGTATGGATTTAGTTTCATGGCTACATTCTGAGTGTTTTTTGAGTCAGATATGTGTGAGTTTTTCCCCACTTCTTGCCTGATTTGTGCTGCTATTATCATGTCTTTAACTTCAGGGAAGATAGAGGCACACAAATTAAGGTAGAGCTACCCTGACAACATTTTTATGACACACCTCCAAGGGGCCCAACTTTAATCAAATGATTGCTAACATGATGAGACAATATATGCTAGCCCATGCTGCAGGACTTCCCAGCTCTGAAGTTCAAAGCCTGAAAAACACTGAAGATTTCAGACTCCTGGCCATGGGGACAAGGCTGCAGTACTGGTCTATGGCCACCACTTCCAGGGCTTCTAGGTTCCCGGGCTGGATGTAGACTGAGGTCAAGATATTCTTTTTAGTCCTTTAATCATCACTATTTTATCTACACATTTTTATAGATTCATAGCATAATTTAGGCTGGAAGGCAGCCATATTATAATTTGGGTCAACCCTCACCTTTCAAGGCATTGCTAATATCACACAATGCATCACTGTCACGAATAATAGCTGGTTTAGGCCTCAGCTTGTAAGGACTAACTACTAACCAATTTTATAAGATTAGAAGGATAAGATGATCTGATCTATCATAGTAGAGTTTAGGGGAGAATAAATTAGAAAGAATAAAGAAAGCAAACAACAGGAACACAGGGTTTTCCGGAAGCTGTTATAACTTCATGTTTCTCCTGAAATAGTTGCTTCTTAACAAAAATTTGCAGCTATTCCAAAGTATTCTGGAGTCTGGTTTTGTATTTCCCTTTGTAAGGAACTTTACCACACTGTTGTAATATAACCACTAAAATTTCCACACCAGGAAGAGGCCAGGGGCAAAGTTGCTCTGATTTTTACACTGTCCTAGCACTGTGTTTTATTACTGCATCCCCTCAGGTCCCTAAACGGCAACGGATATCAAAGGCAACTTTCCAAATCTATTTTTACAATAATTCAAGCTGGTTTAATGGTTTTTTTATATATATTTTCTGTCTGTAGCACACTTAATGTATGAAGTCAATAATATATGAAAACGTAAAGTGGTCTGAGTTAATTAAAAAAATAAACACCACCTACACATAAAGCATATAAGCTCTGTGTTATTCCTTGCTTTGTCCTGTGCAGCTGAATATAAATGCAGTTTTTTGAGCTTGTTCACAAATGTTGCTGGTACTATTTACTGCATTCCCACATCTCAGCTTTACTCTAAGTAGATGTAAATAATAAATAAAATTATTGCTAAGGTTACTTCTTTTAGAAGTGGCTGTTATAATCAGAAAAATGATGCTATGAAAATGATATCTCAGTGTTTCACATTTATTCTCCCTCAGTGACTTCTTTATCAAATGTGCTCATTTTACAAGTCAAAACAAGATTCTTCTCACTGCCAGTACTGCAACTCCACATGCTACTTGGAAAGCAGACAATATTCTCCCCATCTCTCTTTTAGTGATAGAGATTTTAGAATAAAAACCATACCAATCAAACTGGATGATGGTGCATTAGGTAAAATGCAAGAACTTTGGGGTTCTACTTCACAGTACAGGTAGTGGAAAACATTTTATTTATACTTAAATGCATGAGAAAGATACAAAGCCTGAGGCAGGTACTTGGGCTGACATTTTGTACCTTGACTCCAACAGCAAGTGTTGAGGTATGGGAAGCATTGACACTAATGGAGCAGCGATTGTGAGTAAGCAGAGCTGAAATTATATCGAACAGTTGTCTTATCAGGCAGCACTTCTAGAGAGATGACTGAGAGCTCAAGTCTGGATCTGGTTCAGAGGACACCCCCTTCCCTTCAGTTAGTAATTGTGAAAGTGGTATCCAGAAAAATTAAATACTGTTATAAAGGGACTAAGGCAAGTTTTGTAGACCAGTGTCAGGTCTTCTATCCACCGTAGTTATAACACTGAATAAAAACAAGAGCATTCCAGTGACTTTTATGGCCTAGTTTCTAACAAACTCATCAGACTTTTAGGACCCTATTTAGTCTTGAGTGTTATTATAACGGCAACAACTGTAAACGCAAAAATAGTCAAGCCAGTGTTCAAATTCTGTTCATTGTGTTGGCTTCCATGTTTTCTGGTGGACTTTAGGCATTTGTATAGAACCTAGTGACTCCACCATCAGGGTTATAAATTGTTTTCCACCTTAATTTTTTTTTCTACCTTCTTCAAAGTAAGCCTATGTTTTTTCAGATTTCTTGTTGGTCATCAAAGTTGAAATCATGAGTATTCCATTGCTATACCTGAAAAAGCATATTTTGTTTATATTAGATACAGTGCACAGAGAATGACTGCTGGAACAGAGGCAGAAGTAAGGCTGCCATTAAAAAGCTGCCTTGCCTTGCTTTACAATATAGCATTTTTTAATTTATTTTAGGGGTGTGTATTTAAAAAATATATTTACAATATTAGCTTTTTCTTGATAAGAAATTATATCTTCCTGTTTTACAGGAACCGGACCAGAACTGACTGTATGTATGAACCTGAAGACTTCTGTTTAAACAGTGAAGGGGGGGGAAAAAAAAAAAAAAAAAAAAAAAAAAAAAAAAAAAAAAAAAAAAAAAAGAGAGAGAGAGAGAGAGATAAATTTAGCAGTCTTTACTTTGGGAATGATACTTTTTTCTCCCCCATAAATTTAACAATAAAAAGTCTGTTCTTACTGTGGGTTTAGAAAATGGAAAATTTAAAAGAGCTACAAATGGCTAACACATTTAATTTAAAAAAAAAAAAATTGCTCTAGCTTGCTTGGAGTCTTTAACAAAGAATTCTTTCAGCTACCTATTAGCAATGTAACCTATTGTTTGTTAAGCAGTCAGGATCAATTCACAAACCTTTTGTTTAAACAATCATTAAACAGAATAAATTAAAGGCATATTATGTGCTGATTCTGATAATCCAATTAAGACAACAGCAATACATATCTAATAAATATTTTCAAAGTTTCACTGAACTGTCATTGGAGCAACTGCCATATTGATCATTCTCTCTTTTCTTCTGCACTAAAGGGCTAAATTTTTACAGTTCTGATGTCTAACAAAAGAATAATCCTTTCTTCAATAATCTTTGTTTTATCTGAGCTTTTATCACACTTGTGATGTTCCTTAGAGTCCAGAATTTACAAATGGCACTTTGAATGTGACATACACAGATTCAGTGCAAGACACCTAAACATATGAATTTATTTAACTGTGGAAATTGTCCCAGTGTCTTCCATGGGTCTACCTGTGACTCTGAAATTGTGTGTGCTACTTTGTTGAATGCATGTCTTAGTGAGAGATGCTAAAGTGTCCAACTGCTTATCACCAAAGATCTCCTAGGTGTTTGTTTGCATACATATCACTCCAGCAAACTTTCCAGGGCTTAACTTCTCTCTTATTTACTTTCTCCCCTCCCATTCTCCACTCAGCTCTAAACCAGCTTGCTCTTTAAATCTCAGTGTACAAAACACATTGTCCTCTCACAGACATTCATGCAATTCATATGATTTGCACCAGAATAAGTAAGAAACAAACTGTGTTTACAGTGAATGCATTTTACTTTAGATGTTCAGCCTTGGGCACTGGCAAGCTACCCTCAGAATCTCCTCCAGCTTGCCCTTTCCTTATTTTTTTTTTTTTTTCCCTAGTAGAAACCTCTGAATAATCTTTCCTCTTTGCTACTGCTTTTTCTTTCTTTGCAGCTGTCTCTTTCTCATTCTAACATACAGCTAACCCACCACAATTAGCTGTTCTAGTTGTAAATAAGGTAGTCAGACACTGACTTGTAGCCATACACAGACCACCCAAATTAGTTGTAGCTCTAATCACATTTCACCCTTCATGTCTGAAATGAACAACCAGAACTGGTTGCTTTTAAAGTTCTGCAAAGCATATTAAAGGCAAATTCACCAATAAAGTTTCCTAATGTTTTTCTGAGCCATATTTATCTGGTTCATATTACTTGAATTTATGATGTCTGTGTAGTGCTGGATCTTTGCCCCCTTCTTTCATTTGCTTTCCCTATAACTGAAAAGCTAGCCTAAGTTAAACAAAACACATAACAGCTCAAATCAGTAAAAAGAGAAAATCAGATGCAGTGTGAGATATTTCAGTCAAGCAGCACAGCTAGAAACTCAGCCTAGAGGTACTGTTGATTCAGGTTATGTGTAATGCTGAACAAGCTGGGAGCTATCCTCAGGATCCTTTGTTTAATAACTGAGTACCAAAGAAAGAATTTCAACCAAGTACTGTCCCATGGCAAATGTAAAAGTCATTTAATTCCTTTTTCATTTCCTCAGATTACAGGCAGTCAAGAATCACACAAAGACAAAATCTATTCTTGAATTCACTGGAATGAGTGAATCAGTTCAGATTAAACAAGAAACAGCACAAATCTTTGACTGAAACTTCAGCCAAACAAATTCAAACAGCCTAAGATATGAAGGAGTTTAATTAGCTTTGTGTTATTCTTTCTAGCTTATTACTTCATTTCTAGTGAAATACCAATTGGAAATATTAAAATAACATTTAAAAATTCTCATGTTTTTGGGTTTTTTTTTTTCCAAACCTTAAGGGCTCTTTTTAGACATACACCTAGGTGTATGCAGGATATTTTTTCATGTCTGGCTGCATTTGCAAATAAATGAATGCACAATAGGAAATTACAAGAAAACATTCAAAAAAATTTAAAATTGCATGCTGGGGTAGAGAGGCAAATTAATTATTTGTAAATAAGCTTCTTGATAGAGTAGATGGTAGATGGTTCCATACCTCCTTCCTTGCTGTAGCTGATGTGAAATGCATATGTCATATTTAAATCCTTCTGTCTACAGAAGAGCTATTGTTTGAGTGTCAAACAATTAATTCCATTTAGCTTTGAATACAATGTATTACATAGGAAAAATCTAGTAAATCACAAAAATACATTATATACCAAAATCTAGTAAATCACAAAAGCCAGACAAAGCAGAGCAGCGTACAATGTAGGATTGCCCCTTTGTAAACATTTGGGATCTTTCTGAGCTTCTGCTACTAATGATGTTACTGTGTGCTGCTGGAAGATTTTTTCCAAAAGCTTCAAGATTAATTTGCTATCAAAATGGATGACAAGCATTCACACACCAAATAATGATTTTTTAATTCATAATTTATCATGTTATGTGATGTCATAAATTAAATAAAGCTATATTAATTCTGAGTGAAAACATCCTTTTGGTGAATAGCAATCAGTTCCCACATGGCTGTGCTTTTTGGAAAAAGCAGGGAGGAGGGTGAATTATTTCTCTTGTAAGAAAAAAGTGTTTTCAAACCTGGTTAGGGAGTTTGCAGGAAGAAATGTCTGGGATGATAAACTGAATACAATCACTGTTAAAACAAAAAAGAGCACAACAGATTAAAATCTTTGTTTAAAATAAATATAAATCTGATGTCTCCCTCATTCAAACAGGATGATATTTGTTGTCTGCAAGTTATGTTCCAGTGGGGATGGCATAAAAACTGAAGGGTGTGCTAACATCCCTGTTTCTAGTGGAAAACCTGTGGATGAAATCATGTATGAAAACTGACATAGAGAAATATTTTTTTTAAAAATCCACCTTCTTCCTGATAGTCCTTTTTACTGAAGTCAGGGGGGCAAGAAGCAGCATAAGCTAAACAAAATGACAGCAGACTGAACTCATATTGAACTACTTTAACATTACAGATCCAGAAACCCTAACCCTTAGGTCCTTTTTTAGCATTTGTTGGAGGGGGGGAGGAAATAAATAAATAAATAAAATCATACTTCTCATTTACACAATTAATTTCTCTTCTAACACAGAAGTAACAAACTAGAAAAGCTAGATCTGACAATAGTTAAAATCTGGGAAACAGACACTTAAATAAAAGGCATGAAGACAGATCTACCAGCTCTCCACTAGATCCCAGCATAGTTGATATCTTTTCAACCAGTCCATCTTTTAATTATGACGACTCCAAATAGCTTCTTGCATCAGGCAAGCTTTATGCAGACCCTTCTGTGTTCCTAAATAGGGGTCTTTATTTCCATATCCTTGGAGTCTGAACTCTGCTTCTGCTCTCTGCTGCATATTGGCTCCCTGTGCCTCTCAGGGTCTTCAAAGAGGTACTCACAATAACAAGCCTCTTCCTTTTGTGTTTCTCCTTCATAGCCCCATTCTGCCTTTCAGGATTTGAAAATACTATCTCCATTGATTTTTTTATTCAGGGCAGGAGCGCATAAAGTTCCTGCCTTAGAGCATCTGAACTAAGTCTTTTTGAGATGAAACCAGGAGCTCTCCATGAATGCACCTAATGGGTTCCTATCACCAAAGGACATTCAATCCACAGAACTGGGCCACATTACTTGCTTAGAGAGATAAGCTTTCTTCTTCTCTGCTAAGAAAAAGCAGCTTGCTACCCTGTCTTCATATGAAGTTTCATCATGCCTCAAAATATTCAGGAAAAATCTATCAGGTTACCTTCCTCCCAGGTGTAACCACAGAGAGCACAACACACTGCATTTAAGTAGGAAACTGAATAAAAATCAAGCATTTCTAACATCTCCTAGTATCTGTTGCACTTGTGAATATCACAGTGCCTCAGAGGGGAGGCTTCACTCTTGGCTAGCGGATTCATTGGGGAGGTGGGAGTTCTGGCTCAGATCACTCCAGTTTGCTTTCCCTTCCTTTGCTGGCTGTCTTCTTTCTTTTCAGAGAGATGAGATGTTGTATCCGCATGAGATGTTGTGGGATAGAGTATAGAGCATTATCATCTTCATTCCAGGAGACAGCTGGGAAGCTGGAACTGACCTCCTTGACTGTATTTCAACTCAGGTCATTATAAGCATGCCCAAAAGAGACACTGAAGAATAATTGCTGGCAGAATTTAAAGTGTATCTATATTTTTAAGACCTAAATGGAGATGTAAATGCCAATGAAACACAAAAGGATATTTAGGCACCTTGGTATTCACCTACAATGTGCAAGAGCTGGATACAAACTCGTTGAGCTAGTGGTGGTCCAAATTCTACATCCACACATTTTGTTTCAGCATGGTACAAAGACACAACCTAATTATTGAAAGTAATGCCATCCTGCTAATGTGTAGCCCTTACTGTAAATAGTACCTATTAAGCCAGACACCAATTTTACAAAAATGTAAATGTAGCCTTCCAGTCCAAGATCCAATGAAGCCTTCTCTACTTTGGGTCTTCTAATCATGCTTTGTATTAAGTGTATGCACATCTCATCTTTGTGAATATAACCTCCAGTATTTGGATTAGATTCCCAGGTCTCTCAAAACAGAGAATTGTAAATGTGCAGGTCATTACAGATGGAGACAGATCAATGCATTCTATGTTTCCAGTGAAATTGTTACCCCTCACTTGAATTTGATCTTAAGTTTAGTCTTTCTTTTGACATTCTAAGTAGCATTAATATAAAAATTGTTAGAAGCTTTCTGATAGTAGGATGATTTTTAGCTCAGCGGGAAAAGGCATAGTATGATCTGAAGGCTGGAACTCTTATGAAGTGCAGAACAGTATTCTTCAGGTGAAGCAAGGTGGTACAGTTCGTAACTGTGGGTCTCCAGAAATATTTGAACCAAAACTGGTATATTTGTACAAAAAAAAAAAAACAACAACAAAAAAACAAACAAAAATGGGATGCATGAATGCATACATGTTTAAGGCAGTTGAATTCTGGCTGAAGAACTGAATTCTGCCTCTGATTTTGCCAATAAATTCATGTGTCAGATAAGTCAAGTCACTTATATTAATCTTTTCATAAATGACTCTCTGAATTTCTTATTTTCTGGGTAATCAGCTTGAGAACCTGCCTTCTGTTTTACAGAGATCCTGAATAATTACAGCTATAATTAAAGCCATGGGAAACACTTGCCTATAGAAAATACATTCAACATGCTAAAGACTTTGAAAAATCAATGCTTTTGTGTTCCAGTGTTTGAAAGTTTAAGCTGTAGCTTCTTGTTACACTACTTACTTATATGCAAATGGAGAATATATTCTTACATTACTTAATGGGCATTTTGAAAATAAATTCATATTCATTCACATATAAGGCAAATATTTTTGCAATACTTGGCTACTTAAGAAAGCCAGATGGAAGGCTGATATAATTTTTTTTAAAGCATTACACATAAATTCTGCACCTGGGATCATCTGAGTCTGTGTCACCTTCACATACCAGTGGTTTGATTGAACAAGATCCAGAACTACACCATCTCTACTCCTCCATTTTTTTTTTCCCTCAATTTCTTCCCTTATTTCTTTATGCACTGGTTTTCATGGAAAATAAATCTAGTTGAGCTGTTCACACCAGGGCCTTGATAAGTTTCAGTAAGTAAAAGTGGATGAAGTTTTCAGGCAAGAAAACCAGATGGAAGAAAACTATTCTGTCACCAGAGCAAAATTACATATGATCTGTGCAATAAAATGTGGAGTGCATACTGAAAATTAACCCTATACAAATAGCTCAACAAACACTACCCATCTTCTGCAATGAATGAGACCAGCACCCTACCAAAAAATAGTATGGTAGTAGCAAGACCTGTGGAAAACCAAGCATAATCTGTGTACAAGATGGACATTTAATACAGAAAAGAGCTCATATTTCTTCAGACAACATAACCTTATATGTGTTTTATCTATGTATATACATTAATCATCATATATTGTTTTGTAGTTTTACGTAAGTAAAATGGTACTTAGTAATCCAGGAAAACATAAGGCTTTCCAATTTCATCAGACATATGTTCAGGCAGAAAATAGTTTGTAGTAAAGAAAAATATGATACCCATACAAAGAACATTACATTCTGTCCACATTTCACTTGAAACAATAGCCAAACACATTGTTTATAGCAGTCATTTTGGATATTGCCAGGGCTCTGGAGTGAGATGGGAAAGCTGCTGGGCAGAGCCATCAGGTGTAGTAATGAGATAAGGGAGCTGGAGAGCTTCTTTGAAAATAGTTGTTGGAGAAGTTTGGAGGGGGGAGTATAGGGTTTCAGGTTTTTTCATTTATGGGCCACACATTCTCAAAGAAAGATTTGTATTGCATATCTCAAAGGAATTCGCATAGTATACCTGC
The DNA here is from genome assembly GCF_000700745.2 of Antrostomus carolinensis. Classification (NCBI taxonomy): domain Eukaryota; kingdom Metazoa; phylum Chordata; class Aves; order Caprimulgiformes; family Caprimulgidae; genus Antrostomus; species Antrostomus carolinensis. Next base: position 10,208 of record NW_010319647.1, on the reverse strand, counting down.
AAGAAATACCAAACAATCATAAGCAGTGCCCAGTAACTTCAACTCTCAGCGGATATATGTACAGAGATGGTGAAAAGGAAGCTAAACACCAAACTGAATAACACAGCCTCTAAAATAAATCACAGTATTCAGTTCAAGTGTAACCAACATCCTCAACATTCTTTTGGGAAGACAATAAGAAACTATTGCCAACTCTGCATAGTCTTGCAAATTAATTTCATTTTTTTTTAAGTGTTGCATTTCTTCATTTCTAGAGAAGAAAATCAATGTGTGGAGAATGTTTAAGAATGTATCCTCTTTCCTTATCAGATATCCCCCATATAACTGATTGACCTGATTATTCTCTTGGAAAAAAAAAAAAAAAAAAAAAAATCAATGAAAACAATTAGTTAACTGAAAATTATATGTTTGATGGTTCAGCAAAGTTCAATTATTTCCAAATGTGGGTATCCTAACCTTTGTTGATGAGTTCAAGTAATTTAGATTATTCATGTAAACTAGAAATTACTTGGAAAAAAAGACTTTTAAGTTATAAAATGGTTTCAGCTCATTTTTTTTCTCTTGATTATGATCTCTGTTTGCTTAACACATATATATAGGTTGTTCTAAAATCATACATCACACAGAAAATAGAGATCTCAAGAATTTTCAGTATTTCCGCTTAATCTGCAACCTTTCCGTTACCAGTCAGCTCATGCCCCCTAAGCTTTATATACATCTCCTTCCACTAAATATGACAGAAAATATGACTCAGAAAATGCATTGGGCTAGATTTCTTCAGTTTAATGGAATACTTCCACCTTTTATATGAGAAAGAAACAATATGAATATAAAATTTGTATGTGTGCTTATGTTCTTTCAAAGTTAATGCTCTTTGGATCTTTTGTCTCATAAACCTTGGGGATTTTGTTGAAAAAAATAATACAAAAATGAATGCTTTGTATATTTTAAAAAATAAAATAACTCATTATGATTTTTATGAACATGAGATGATTATATCTCTTTTGAAACACCCCTATGCAAGTGTAAACTAAAAAATGCTCTCAGATCCTTAGGAGATCAAAAAGCTTATAGCTTTGAAAGTCAGCCTCAGTTAACTGCAGGAACTTCTTCACATTTGGGTATTTTATGATTGCTAGAATTTTGTATATTTAAAGTCAATCCTGAGGTAGACAGAAAGTGGGGTAAAGTACTTCTTGTATGACTTTGCGGTTGTATGCGTTCAAAGGAGGCTACCCAGCAAACCTACTTGTAGAAGAATTAATTCCGGAGATCTTAGTCAGCAAGAACATTAACCTCTTAAGACACTTATATAGATTTCTTCAGAAATTCTGTCCCTACTGAACTCTCTAAGACTTTGCTTTGACATAACTGGGGCTTGCGTATTCAGCTGCTGAAGATGACTAAATCTGCCCTCATTCTATCTGAGACATGTTTTCTTCTTCCATCCAAATTAGGTCCTTACAGACCAGTCTCTTACACAATGAAAGCAAGAATGTTGTTGGCTAAAGATGACAGAACTGGCAATCAAATGCTTTTCGATACTAATGCATTACAAGATCTTCCTGTCCAGTAGATCTGGTGAAGAAAAGGATGCAACAAAGCATGGATGAACACATTTTCTTTTCTTTCTTCTCTCTTCTCTTCTCTTCTCTTCTCTTCTCTTCTCTTCTCTTCTCTTCTCTTCTCTTCTCTTCTCTTCTCTTCTCTTTTCTTTTTTTTTTCCTAATTGAAGATTAAGACTCAAGAATTATATATTTGAAAAATAAAGATGAAACTCAAGTCTGCCATGTTATCCCACTTGTTAGTTTTTGTCACATCTCAAAACTACGTAGTGAACATTTTTGCCAAAATTTGAATCAACCCAAAGGGATTGGGGGCACTATAACTGACTATCTCAGCAACCAACTGATCTATTTCTTTATTTTCTAAATGCTGTCTCCTAAGAAAAAGGAAATCTTTGCATAAAAGAAAGAAAACAAGCAGTAATGAGAGGAAGTCAATGTAAAACCAAACTAATCAGGGAACAACACAATATCTTAGAGTTATATTTAGGCACACTCAGCTGGGACATGGGGATGGAGACTAATTATGGAGGTTAGATGGGTCAGAAGTTAGGAAATTAGCCTTAGATTTAGAAGCCTTACATTCAATTCCCTAATGTGCAACAGACTTTCTAGGTGAAACTGTGGTCAATTCCTTATATTTCTGCTTTGAATTCAGTTCTCCACATACAAAACTGAGGATAGTAACACTCCCTGAAAACATCCTGTTGATGGTTTTCGTTATTTGAATATTACAGTGGCTTAGAGTATATAGATTTGAATAAGAGCAAACAGAAGGACAAAATTAACAGGTTTTTTGAGAAGCTGAACTACCTCCAGAGAGGAGGTTTCCAAAATAATTATAGCCATTAAAACAAACTCTGCATTCAGTGGGTTGCAATTCAGGTTGACAAAATGTATGCTGTATTGTCACCTTGGATATTTATTCTCTTAAATCTCCTCTTTTTCTTTTTTTTAAATCAGAGCCCTAAAATTACTTCAATTTTTGTGCTGCACTAGAGTGGTATTTATTAATATGTTGCTCTTTCAGTTTACATCTGGACATAGGTTTCAGTAAAACCTATGTCCCAAAATTCATAGAGGCCCTGGTAAGGGTGACATTTTTTTTGAAACTCATCCTAAATTACACAGTTTGTAGTATTATATAGACTTAACTATTGGAGGTTGTTTCTTTTTCTGCTACTCTGAGTATAGAACAGTCTGTGAAGACCTAGCTGATTATTGTATCTGCTTTTGTACATTAGTTTCATTTTTTAAACTATTTTCTAAGCCTTATTGCTTTCAATGTGAGCTGATGAACTGCTGAGACTGAAACATATAATACTGCTCTGAAACCCAGCATGGACAGGGCAGTTCTAAATTGCATTAAATACTGAGGTTCCTCCTCAAAGGAGACAGGCCATGAAAAGACATTTCATGGGGAAGATTAACAGTAGCAAAAATAGCGCAGAAGACCAGCCAATACTTTCATTTATATGCACACCCACAGTCTCTCTCATCGCTATAGCAAATACATAGACAGCTCAGCTGTCTGCAGCTTTCTCACGTCTTTTCAATACCTCTGTATAACACTTATTCACATGAGCTTTTCACGGCGTATATGGGAGTAAGCAATTAACTGGGCAGTATAGCCTAATGAAGTTGCAACACCTGTTATTATGTTCACCTTATTTGCATCACCTGCTCCAATACCACTTCCTAAGAGGTATCTGCAAAACTTCACAGCCTTCTTTCCCACTTGTGCAGGTCATGTTCTTGATGCGTTCTTAAATGGAACAATTTATCCTCAGGGAAGTGAGTCACACTTCAGTTAATGATGAAGCTGAAACCAGTAGGGGACAATATAAAGGTTAACATGAATATCTTGCAGCTGATATATTAACAGAATCATCTAGTTTTTTCTGGGAAGAGAATGATTGCTCTGCACCAGCTTGGTCCTGATCTTTATAAATGACTGTAAAAAAAAAAAAAAAAAAAAAAAAAGATCCAAAGCATAAATTTAACTCAAGCAAGAACTCACTAAACAGTATCCAAAGATAGGAGAAAATATTTCCAAATATTTTAAATTGGTTTCATCAGCTAAGTCAGTCAGCTATAATTTATAGCTTGTGCATGGCTTTAAGAACCTCTGACAAAGTCTTAGAGTTACAGTCAATTAAACCACTTATAAGTAGGCTTTAGAGTAGGCTACAAGAAGAATAGAAAAGTTCTGAGAATTAGTTATTTGTTAAAAAGCAAGAATAATCAAACCTTGATTAGGAATTTACTTCTAAATATTCTGAAAATATCTACACACATAACATTTACAGTGATGTCAAAATGGCATTTTGAGCAAATGATAAAATAATAGAGACTTTAAAAACACTGAATCAAAGATTTGTACAGCATTACTATAGTGATATAGGAGATTTCCATTATCCTATGTATATATATCAGTATGGATTTATAAAATAAATTCAATCATTTTTTTAACCAAATTCATTACTCATACTGTATAATAGGAGAGTTTGCATCTTAAACAAAAATAAAACACAGAAATTCAGCCACACAGTACACATTGCAGAAACAAGACTTGCAAACCTATGAAACTCTATAAATGAAGAGTTTAATCCAATATTCTGCATACTACTTCATACCTAACACTTTTTGCACTATTCTTGTTCTATATGACAGAATATGCATTAATTAAGATTTCTGTCAAGATTTTTAGGTTTTTTTGTGGATTTAAAGCAAGACTATTAAACACTGCTCTAAGGAATGTTTAGGGGGTGGTTCTTGGATTTTTCTCTTTCAATATTTGAAAACAGCTTAGGTCAATAAATCTTCAGACAGATTTGCTTGAGATATCTTTCCTAGAACATAAGAAAAGGTTGCTTTCCTTAGTTTTTAGCCCCAACTCCCACCCCAGTAGCAGATCCAGCATGTAGAGCCCTGAAGCCAGCCGAGGACTCTAATGCAAAGAGTATAGCCAATATACCAATGACCAAAGCTGTAATTCAGAAAAATTAAAATAAAATCAATAAATAAATTAAAATAAATAAAATAAATAAATTAAAATAAAATAAAATAAATAAATTAAATATCTCTCTTGCACCTACATGCCTAAAAAAATTATAACCATCCAACTTTGTTTTTTTCTGTTTTTCCTTTTATCTTTTCTCTCACATAGTTTTAAAATAATATACAGGAAAGAAAGACACTCTTTGCATAGGACTCTTATTTATTACTTACAGGGTTCACCTAGTATGATTCAGATCTCAAGATCTTGAGTCATAGCAAACATACCATTCAACAGCTGAAATAATAAGGACCAGGACCAGAATCATAATGCTAGTCGGTTCCATGTTGATTCTGCCCTCCAAAGATCTTGTGCACAGAACCAAGAGAACAGGGAACCTAAATAAAACAGAAAACATGAAATATAGCCCAACTTTATCTAAGTATGTGGTAGACTGTATCCTAACCCAAGTGAAATATTTATGGTCCCATTAGTATTCTATGTGGACCCCAAAGGAACAAAATCAAAGCCACTAGTGAAGCCACAGTTGAAGCCATTTCTGAGAAAAAGCTGTCCTGTCCTTTGTCTTTTCCCTCAGTATAACTCTTCTTTCCAAGTTAAAAAGGGAACATGTCTTCTGATGTAAACAGGAATGCAGCCTAACATTTCTGTAAAGGCACTCATAATCACATATCACATAAGTCATATAGTTAACCTTTTGACACAGTCATTATAATTACTACATTTTTAATCATGCATGACAAGATATATCTGCTAATGAGTGATGACATAAGCTACGGAAAGCAGTATGGTATTGGGCCTCAGGAATTCTGCATTAACTGTGACTGTATTATTGACCTGTATGTATTTCAGCAACTAGCTTACTTGCCCCTTCGGGAAAGCTCCCAAGTTGAAGTTTCAATATGAAACTATGAGTTGCCTTTAGACATTCTGAAGTAGCTTTTTGAATTAAAACCTTCACTTCCAGGTATCCTTGTATCTCAACCTGGACAATAAGGACTGTTTAATCTAATTACACTCTCACAAGAGCAGAAGGATAATTTAGAAATTGTTTGGGGCTAAAAGATGTCACTCACATCCTCATCCTGAGAAAGTTTATTTACTAATCTGTTCAGATGACCTTTTCTTCTTAAATACAGCTAAAGAAGACAGAGGAAAAAGCCTTTATTTCCATGTAATGTTATGCTGTGTTTGATGGTCCAGTTCAGCAGAAGATCAACAACATATGAAGATTTCCCCAGAGACCTTCAGTGTTACTGGTGTAGATCTCATCACAATTCAACACATTTATTGCTCTGGCACTTTTCATGGATGGCTGTGACACTAGTTTTCCTCCCTGGCTTTTTGCAGCAACTGTACTTTAAAGAAAACAAGGTGGACTAACAAATCTTGTTAAGATTCTAACATAAAACACTAAAAGGATAGAAAAAGTCTGAGTTAAGAATGAAATGTACTATATGCACTCGAACTATGCATCATGTAGAACCACCTTTGTGACTACCTTATTGTTCCCAATTGTACCTGGATGTGTGTAGAGATAAAACTTTTACTCCAAGCAGTAAAATTCTTTTTTCTTTCTTTTCTTTTCTTTTCTTTTCTTTTCTTTTCTTTTCTTTTCTTTTCTTTTCTTTTCTTCTCTTCTCTTCTCTTCTCTTCTCTTCTCTTCTCTTCTCTTTTTTGTCATTTCTGAAAAATACTTTTTTTGACATAGTTTTTTGTAAGAGATTTTATATAGATAAATAGAGTTGGGTAATTAATAGCTCTAAATACATCGTCTACTATGAATATTTTAGTTCAAGAATGCAAAATAGTTGGGTTTTTTTTTTTTTACTTACAGGACTTATTAAAGATAAAATTGATGTATGGAGAGTCACTGTCTTTGAGTGTATATTATAACCCTTATTTGCATAATAAAAGTAACTGTGCATAAGCTTAATAGTAAACATAAATGTATATTAATGAAGACATTTATAGACACATGAAAATGTATACCACATAGTGAAAAAATCTGTTATTAATGTCGACAGATTCAATACAGATGATGTTATGTATGTTAATATTATTATAAATCCTTATTGTTATTCATAGTCTTATATTAATATTGCCATTATGAATCATATTCTGTCAGTTCCCATGAGAAAATAAAAATACAAGATGGGAATACATAGTGGAAAATTGGCATTGTCATGTTTATATTAATGTCAAGTTCAAATTAAAATTAGTTCTAAAATTAGTGACAAAGACATTGTTTCGCATTTAAAAATAAACATTTGTGCTAATGTTGCTAATAAACTGATATTGAAATTACTGGCTTCAATAACTATAGGCTGAATGTGTTTGCTGGCAAAGTAAACAGAAATATAATCTTTTGAAGTTGTCATTACTGGACAATGAATAGGGAAAATGATCTGCAGACTCTATCTATGAATGCGATGACACTGATTCTTTTTCCTGATGACATTTATTTTGCCCTAGAGATGGTTTATTGATTTCACCCTGATTATTTTTTATCCTTATGCCACAACAGCCTGGTTCAAGGATTGCTGAAGGGCATGGACAGCTCTGAGATTGAAACACAGGGTAGTCACTGGGTATCCTAAGATTCACTGAGCTTCATCCCAGCTTCAGTTATGGAGCATATGCAATGCTGGATTATCTTCTGTCCAACCTACTCTAGAAACATCACGATACTTGTTTGCCTAGTTACCTTTCCACTCATTTTCTTAAGAAAGCTTTAAATGAGAACTTACAGACATAATTAATCTAAAGGCTTTATTAATGTGATGACTGAAATTGTTTCATCTTTCTTCTCTAACACTGTCAGCATGGAGTTGCATGTATAGTACAGTCAGCATTTTTGTACTTTTTCATCAGGCAATGTAAAGTCCCTGGGGGCTTTTAATCACAGACAGAAAGTTAAGCCCTGTATTATTTTTTCTCCACTCTCCATTTGATTTTCCTTGGGTAAAAAACATATGGAAAAATCTATGTAGAAATAGGGCTCAGGATATTATAAATTCCCAGACAGAGGATAAAACAGTTTTAATACATCCTAACATAGACTGAGAACCATTTATGAGAGTTTGGATTGAATTATGTTGCTACTCTGAAGAGGATTTAAGAAACCCTAATAGTTGATCTTTTGGGAAATACAATAGCTACACATGGAGAATTTAGTTTTGAAGAAGTTGAGTCATATAGATTCTCACAGACACACATATTTCCTATAATGAATAGCACAGACAAATGGAAATCTATGTACACAAATGACTTTGAACTTATCTAAGAAACTCTTTCTTCATTCAGTCACTTAATTTTCATGCTTACATGCCACAGATACTTCTCAATTTAGGCAGACTTTGTCATATAAGTCTACCAATAGATCTTGTCCTTAGTTTTTTAAATATTTCAGCTTAACTAAGAATACAAATACCTATAAAATGAGAAACTGTGCACAAGAGGTATGCATTAAAAGTTCCTTCTCTCCTTTTTTCTATTCCTTGACAGGTTGCCCTTCATTCAACCTACGCGTTACTGGTTTTATACTGGTCTTAATAAAAGCAGGAAACCCACATAAATGGAGCAACCTTCCCCAGCTGTAATCTCACTTGGGAAGACAAATCCCACTGTCATTCACATTAATAGAAACCCAGTAGATTAGTCCACTGAGCTGAACTGAGTTGTTCTGCAAGTCACATTGGTCAAAACCTGACAATCTACATGGAAAAAGTTATTTCAAAATGAAGGTTAACTAATAGTCTGCACTAGTACTTCTGTACAAATCCCACAGGTAGTAAGTATGGAGAAAAATTTGTGAAAGATGACAAAACAAAAAAAAAAAAAACCAATATAACTTTAAACTAAACAAATTCAAAATAAGATAGAAATATTACGTCAAATCCACCCAATCAAAACTTATAATTCTATCTGCAAAGCCTTAATTTTGTTCCCTGTTCAGGAAAAGATTCTTTCAGTCATGCATAGGACCCTATTTCAGACAAATACTTTAATGGTGTGATTATTTTTAATAATGTAAATTATCCCATTAAAATCTATTTACCAAATCAGGGACTAAAATAGCTCAGAGAGTTGCATCCTTCAGTCTCTTTTACTAAAGCACTCTCTTTTTTTTGCCTGGAAGCACAGAACTTTGTATAGATGTCTTGGCAGAAAAGTAAAAGATAAATATACTCTAAAAAATATTTGAGAGCTGAATTTTCCACTTAATGTGAAGCATTAAAATCAAGGGCTTTCCTTTAAATATACTTTCAGACTGTCTTGATTTGTGTATGGATAGCTTTCACATAAATCAGTGATGGTGTTACATTTAGATCACATTTCTGATACCATCAAAACCTGAGAAAAAGACCTTGTTCCCTCCCCTCCTTTTTCTGACCTCCTGTCTTTCATTTGGGAAGAATGAGAAACCATATCTAACCCAAGGAAAGGAATGAAGCACAGACAAGCTACATAGCAATCTGCAGCTTAAGCCTGGTGTGAGATCAGCCTCTAAAGTGCTCCCTTTCAGAGAAGCAGCTTACCTACCTTCCATAAGTATGTGAAAGTCTGTTTCTTTTCTACGTTTTGTCAACACTTGTTTATCTCATCCTACCAAATCTCCTTGAATCGAGTTGCGTGTCTGCAAAATGAATCCAAGGCTCAAACAAGCTATTGACATTCTCTGCCTCAACCCGAGAAAAGTTTCTTTTTTCTGTTGGCAATGATCCATGACATTTAAATTCTGTCTTCCACAACAGGCTTATAGAAAACTAAAGAAAGAACTACAGTGCCAGTGAAGGAAACGTAACTCTATCATTCTCATTTAAACCAACTGGCAAAGCCAGTAAGGATAATGTGAATTTTCTTTACTAGCTTATTTCTTGACTTCTTACATGAGTGAATTTCCGACACACTTTAGTGTGTCATTTTCTAAATCCTAGTATGGGTTGCTGGAACAACAGTAATATCCATGATGGTGAAAGAATAAGGACCCCGAAACCATGTCTGAGTTTGTCAAGAGCGAATCTGAAACCTGTTTTAACAAAGTTAGCAGCTGCTGTTTTATACAGAAGTGAAAAAGGTAACAAACTCCCCTGATGAATCCAGGCTTCAGCTGGCTTCTGCTTGGCCATGTCCATGCCACCACTGGTCTGGAGGGACTCCAGCCCAGACAGTTGGGCTGTCTCATGTATTTCTGCTCACTAAATTTTAATATTAACTCAAGGCAAAGCTTTTCTTTGATGTGTAGCATTAAGAAAGCAGCATTACCAGAAACCTCGTCTCTAGGGTCTACAGATATTCAAGTTGTGGGGAAAGTAAGACCAGACTTCTGGAAAATGCGTTTCCTTGAAAAAATGTCCTATTCAGTGTCACCTGATAAAGCTCCTATGATTTTGTGACAGAACTCTGAGAACTCAGGCCTACTTCCTCCTGACCTTTACTTCTTATTTTGTTTTCCATATTTTCCTTTTATTCCTGATTACAAAGAAATTAACCCTTGCAATGATTTAAAAACCTGATGAGGTGCATATAACTACATCTTTCCCTCTTTCCTGCAACTCACTATTCCCCTCTCTCTTATTTTTAACTGAATATGATGATAATAATAATAATAATAATAACAA
>NW_010319646.1:0-49002 GCF_000700745.2 Antrostomus carolinensis | reverse complement strand
GTCCCTGACATTCTGTGATTCTGTGATCACTTCACATCTTTTCACTCTCCCTTTTTTCAGCAGACTGAACTGGCCATGTGATAAACATGTTAACGTGTATATTGGCAAGTTATGTGAAACATTAACTGACACGGGAATTGCTTGAGTGGGCTAGACCAGTAGTCTTCATGCTCTGTATTAAAGTTTAACCTCAAACCTCTATAATGAAAAGAGCAATTATACTATCTTTCTATTCCTTTCTGTTGCAGTGTACTGGGGGCTGTGTCCCTTGTAAAGGTCTATACAGCCTAATGACAGTGGAGATAGTCTCATTTTTATTTACTTATTCATATCATGCTGCTTTTCTATTTATAACCCGAAAAAACTTAATTAAAAAAAAAAATCCTCAAATGTCAGTGTAATTGATGTTTGCTTTTCATACTTTTCATATTTCGTACCACTTATGTTTTATTTCTCAGAAGAAGCAGAAACTAATTACTCCATCTTTTTAGGCTAAGACTCTGTCTGAGTAGCTTCTTACAATGTCAGAATTAAAAGAAAGACATCCCCCTTAAAGGGTTAAAAGACAGGAGGCAGCTATTTCATCCAGTAGGAGAAGGTAAGGAGGAAATGAGGTGATACCACCAAGGGTCATAAGAAGTGGTGATAAAATAATTTATTTTAAATATAGTTTTAAAAAAGCTTTTGTGGGTTAGCTTTAGATTGTCAAATCTTGTACCAGATCAGATTTCATCTGTCCTACCAGAGCTAATATATAGCCAGCAGAAACTTGATATTGTGTGATCTTGCTAATGTGGGAAAAAGGAGATAGTGTGCTGATATTTAATCTGGATCAATGAGTGATCCTGTAGTGCAAGAATTTGTGATGTTGGCACACATGCCACGTACTCATCAAAGCTGCTCTATCACTTCTCCTGCTCGATTGGACCAGGGAGAGAAAATGTAACAAAAGGCTCATGGGTTGAGATAAGGACAGGGAGATCACTCACCAAGTACTGTCATGGGCAAAACAGATTGATTTGGGGGATTTAGTTTAATTTATTACCAAGCAAATCAGAGTAGTATTATGAGAAATAAAACCGAATCTTAAAAACATCTTTCTCCCCCCCGCTTCTTCCTTTCACTTCTGATTTTCTCTACCTCCTTCCCCCGCAGTGGTGCAGGGGGATGAGGAATGGGGGTGGTGGTCAGTTCATCACACATTTCTGTTGCTCCTTTCTCCTCAGGGGGAGGACTCCTTGCAGTCTTCCCCTGCTCCATCATGGGGTCCCTCTCACAGGAGACAGTCCTCCATTAACTACTTCAATGTGAGTCCTTCCCTTGGGCTACAGTTCTTCACAAACTGCTCCAGCACCCCATGGACTCCTTTCCATGGGGTGCAGTCCATCAAAAACAGTCTGCTTCAGTATGGATCCCCCATAAGGTCAGAAGTCCTACCAGAAAACCTTCTCCAGTGTGGACTCCTCTTTCCATGGGTCCACAGGTCCTGCCAGGAGCCTGCTCCTTCACAGTCTTCTCATGGGGTCTTAGCTTCTTTTGGGTATCTGCCTGCTCTGGCATGGGGTCCTCCACGGGCTGCCAGTGGATGTCTACTCCACCGTGGACCTCCAGAAACGGCCTGCCTCACCATGGTCTTCACCATGGGCTGCAGGATAATCTCTACTCCGGTGCCTGGAACACCTCCTTCCCCTCCTTCTTCCTTGACCTTGGTGTCTGAAGAGTTGCTTTTCACACATATACTCACTCCTCTCTCTGGCTGCAGTTATGCAAGTTTTTTCCTCCCCTTCTTAAATATGTTATCACAGAGGTGCTACTACCATTGCTGATGGGCTCTGCCTTGGCCAGTGGTGGATCTGTCTTGGAGCCAGCTGGCATTGGCTCTGTCAGACACAGGGGAAGCTTCCAGCAGCTTCTCACAGAAGCCACCCCTGTAGCCCCCCTGCTACCAAACCCTTGCCACACAAACCAAATACAGAAGTCTTTATTTCTGTAAAGCTCTTCAAGCAAAATACTTTAAAGCAATTTTCATGCATATGTCACTGTCAGTACTTTTGGTTTGTAAATTTAATTTCAGGTGGTAGATTTAGATGATAGCTTAAAACAAAGGCAAAAAGAATGAAAAAGAATATCAACAGTTTATGAGTTTCAGATCTTTGGCTATTTTCTGTTATATGATGGCATGCAATTTTTTTTTTTTTTTTTTTTACATAGTGATGATTTTGTTTCCTTAAGTCTTCCACAGGGAACTTTGTCAAAGGCTGTTTGGAAACTCAAGTTAATATCAGTCCATCCCCCTTTTTCTGCTGTTTTGGTGAACTTTTCAGGAACCATGAAGGATAGGAATGACATGATTTTTCTTTACAAAAGCTATTCTACTTTGCTTCCAATAGATATATAAATTAACTTGAAGTTAATACTTTGTTGTTACTTATGGAGTTACCTATCTGAGGTTGTAAATAGCTTATTTGGTGTCCTTCAGTCCTGTATAACTTATATTTTTACCTGAAGTGCTCTTTTGTTATTAAATGATGGTGGGAGTGCAACAAATAAACTCTGTTATGTATAACTCATTTCATGTTTGGGTTTTGTTTGAATCCTTTAATGTTAGGATATAGAAAAAAGATTATTTTTTTCTACTACAATGTTAGATGATCAGTTAAATATAAACATTCATCATTTGACAATGATGAGAAACATCTTAAGATGTTTTCTGCTGTTCTACGTTCTAGACAGAAAAGACAAACATGACTGGAAATGGAAGGCATGCTTTGCCCAGGGTAGGTGGTGGATCTCATTGCAGGCCTTTGGGATGAAGTAGGGGACTTGTCATCTGGTACAGATTCTAAATGGGTAGGGCTTACATTATAAGCATTTCATTCAGAATGAAAGAGAGCTAATTTGGTTGTCCGTAGGAATCTTGAGTAATGCTTTGCTGTCTTGGTTTTTGCTAGGATAGAGTTAAGATTGGACTCGGTGATCATAAAGGTCTTTTCCAGCCAAAACAATTATATGATTTTATGATTCTATGAACCACTGACTGCTGATTTTAGCAGTATGGGACTCTGGATATAGAGCGTGTTCTGTAAACCCACTTAAGGGTAGAAAACTTCTGGGATTTTTTGTTTTTCAATTGTATTTTGGCCTCTGTCTTATGAAGTTCTAAGGTGACTTGAGCTGATTTAAATAAGTTGAAATGTGCAATATTGAATTTTCAGGGAGCTGGTTTTAGCCAGTGAGTTAGTTTTGTGACTACACAAAAATCTTCCACAACTCTAAATGGATTTTGCTGATTTCAAATATTAATTACTTATCTAGAAGCCGTATCTCATTTCATAAGGAGTTTTTTTGTAAATGATGCAGACTCCTATACTTGGTTTCAGAGACAGCAAAATTAAGTATAATACATATGCCATATATTGGTATATGGCCTTGGCCTTTATCAACTGAGATGCCGTGACTGTCATGCTAAGAAAGTCATCACTTTCACTTAAGAAAGTAATCTCCTACATCCAATTTTAAAGATACTGTTACAGAGTATTCACTTTGTGATTTGCTAGAGCAACTCTGATCTGTTTTGGTGCTTGTAGCAATCCCATGCTACTGCAAAATTATTTCACTCTTTATAGTTTCCTTAATAAACAAAAGGCACTATGAAGAGTGATCTTTGAGGTGTTTAAATGTTTAAGATCTGATGTGTGTGAAGGCTTTAATAATAAATGAACTGATCTGCTAGGATTTGCAGAGAAGGGGAGAAAGACAATAATTAGTTACTGGGATAAGATGTTGGATGTAACACTGTAAGTAACCCATATCTGACAGATGTGATGCTTTAGGAGAGTGTACCAGGTGCAAAGTCTGTCTTTCATTAAAAATTTTACTTTTTCAGGTTTCCAATAAACATACTCATCAGAGGAAACAGAAATTCAAGGTTAACGTGAGGAGAAATTAAGAGTAATGACACTTTAACATGATATTTTTCCACTTGCAATATTCAGTTTAGAAATGGCCTTCACCTATTAGCTCTGAAACAGGTGTACTGGGAGTTTTTCCTATTCTTTTTCTCCAGTATAAAATGTATATAATAAGTTTAATAAATTTTTTAGCCAATATAAAAGGAGAATCATTTCAGATTCTATGCATCCAGATCATTTTCATAAAAATAGAAGTTTGGCCTTTAAGTAATTGAAACTTCATAATATTTGTTAAGGGAATGCTAATTATCCTACAAAACTTAGTTTATTATGTTGACTCAATGAACAATACATGTGGGGGAACCCAGAGAAGAGATCCTAATATCAGTGTGTGCGAGTTTCTCGTCAACCACCACTCCCAAGTCCCACTCCCAACACTTACTTAGCCTTTCATTCCTCTTGGCAAAAGTAATTTTCCAGTATGAATATTCTGTTCCTTGCTCATCTTGAGCTTATGCTTGTACAATGAAACTTAGGACTCTGTTGGTTTTGATTCTGGCGATCTCTGGGTCCTTTTGAATCAGTACTGAACAAGAAAAACTGTTCTAAATTTGAAAGGCCCAAAGAACTGCATCACCCAGAGCATTGTTGTTTGAGGGTCAGTTGCTTGGACAACGTTGTTCTAATACACAAATGGGTAATTGGTCTAGTAGTGCTTCAGTACTAATGATCTATCTGTATCTTTGGAAAGTTTGAATATACTTGGTCTGTCAGCCTGGCCTGAGATACTGAGTCATAAGAACAGTGATCTATGTTTAATACCTCTGACATTAGTAGAATATCCGAAATGTCTTATTATGACTTGTGTTAGGAAATAGAGCATTCTGAAGCTTCAGTCCCTTCTGTGACCCCTGTGGGGCTCCTGGAACGTGCAGAATCATCATTGAAATATAGTTCAGAGCAAATCTGTATGAAATGATTCTTGCCTTTTGACAGACTACTCAAGCTACTGTGCAGATTTTGCTCTGCAAGAACATGTCATTAAAAATACATTTAGTAGGTTGAGACATATGGAAGCTATAATACATCTGGTCCCTAAAGCCAAATTATGTATGAAGCACTATTGGTCTTTTTTTTCATTACTAAATGTTCTCTACTCTAATGGTAGATTAAATGGTTTGTAATGCTTCCCAATATGTTGATGTTCATGTAAATCAACACATAATCCTTTTGTCTAGAGAAATTTCTTCACTATTGATTTTGTATAGGATTGAATGCAGAATACTGGAGAAGCAATTACCTTAGTTACAACACTCCTGTAGTTTTAAAATATGAGATAATTTTGATGTAATTTTTGGGGCAGTTTAAAAACTCCATTCCCCAAAACAATGGCTGACAGTCATCTTAAAGAAGAGTTAAGACTGAGGATATGAGTACTTGCACAAGTGTAAAAGGTACTTGATGGTGTATTATAATATTCTCCAAGCAAAGCATTGCTAAGAAGTAAAAGGGAATCATAATGTAAAATATAAACATAAAAGTTGTTAAAGAGAATCCACAAACTTGATATTCCTCTCACTTGAGGCAATCTACTAAGTGTAACACAGTGAGTAAGTGTACTATTTCTGTTCTCAGAAAAGATGATATTAACGATTAGCGTAAATTTCAAAAACCATCAGTGTAAATTTCAAAAACCATCCTTCCACCTCTTAGCTAACTATAGAAAGCAAAATTGAGGTTGTTTGCGACTGCAACAACATGTTTAGCCTGCACAAGGGAACATGTGCAGGTCTTTCCTGAGCTAAGCAGTAACTACTTAGCTCCAGACCTGAAAGGCAGCGTAGCTGCAGCAGGAGGACGTAGCACATGAATTTGTTCTTCACATCAGGGATTCTGAGGGCTTCTGAAGCAGAGATGTAAAATGTTTCTAAGCACTCATGACTGACAGATTCTGTCCTTGTTAAATATTTCTAGCATTTGCCTATATTGTCTTCTGAAGAGCAGATGTGGCACATTAAGGTCTGTTCTTGTCATGAGTCTAGGATCTTATTGACAGCATGGGTTTCCATCTCTGAAAGAGGAGTTATTTAATTCACTTGTTAATTAAATCAAGGTTAATTAATTTAATGAAAGGACTGTGATTTGCTGTTGTAAAATGTTCTGGCAGGATCAGATTGATGTTGCTGCTCCCTGATGCCCATTCCCACCTGTTGCTGCTCCTATTCTGCCATTCAGCTGTATTGGCAGAAGTGTTGGTGTGGTCAGTGCAGTGACTGATTTAAGGGACTGATCCAGCTGAAAAACAACCCTGTGAAATGAAACAAAATGTTCCCCATCATCTGTTACTATTTCTTACACCCAACAAGGCCAGCTCCTCAATCTTGTGTGTCCTCATGGAAAGTTAAGAAATTATGAAAGGCAGGATGAAGCAGCAGGTGGAGATTTTAGAAGGATTTTGTGGTAACAGACCACAACTACAGATGGCAGGGACTGCAGAGCTTTGTTCCTAGCTCTTCCACTGAATAGTTGAGTGAATTTGAATTTATCATTTTCCTACTGTTTGTAATTCTTTTGAAATCCTACTGAAAACTGAAGGAAATAATTTTTCATTGGAAGATGCTAGCTCAGAGAAGTGCAAGTGTTTCAATTTTACCAGACTGCTGCCAGAGCATGTGCTTTGCTGCAGTGTCTAGTGGGCAACTTGATGGTTGTGGTCTTCCTCAACTTTGCTCAGTGCCTGAAATTCATCAGGACTTGGTCCTAAATACAATCTCCTGAAACTTTTGCATCTCCCTATGATATAGCAAGCAGCCTGAAAACCCTGGGATTATCCCAGAGACTTTCATATCCCAGATTAACCAAGAGACTTTCAGAAATTCTCTGCCATTCCCCTTTTCCACCTGGGAGAACAAGTTATATTCATGGGAGTCAGGGCAGTATGGTTGTCTTGGCAGTCAGAGTAAATTTTTTCTTAAATTGGAGGCTTCTGGTATTCAGATGACTCGAGAAGATATTTTTTTCCAAAATATTTGACTTCTGGTAACAGCAACTTTATGTTTTGATCATTCCTTTTTATGCTTTTGCTTGAAGCATCTATCTGGTTTAAGCATGCTTTTTATTTGTTTATGCTCCTTCATTTGTTTGTTTTTTTTTTTGGAGGATGTGATATAAAGATCAGTTCTTTAAGAGTACATTTGAGTAATCTACTTTCTTCATCCTGTCAATTATAGTCTTTTCAGGTCATTATTGAAGTCCTTCCTTTACTTTAGCTGTTATTGACATGCCTTAGTCTCAGTACAATACATATTCTTTGTAAACAAAACATTTTTTTTTTCTCATAATATCATTTGTAGGTTTCTGTGATATTCCTCTAAATTGTTTTACTGAGGGATTATTTCATATTAATTATATTTCATATAAATAGGTAACTGCAACCACATTTGACAGACCACAATTTGACAGAGAAAAATCTTTTGTATACATATATTAAAAAAAGTTTTGTATGATGTTCAACATATTTTTTTTTTCTTTTCTTCTCTGTCTAATTTAGTGCATCTACACACTGATTTAGTAAGGAGGGATGTGAAAAGTCTTTGGCTGCACCTATATGGAGATCTTGGACCCTGTCATGCTCTGTATTGACCTGGAGATCATCCAGAACATCTTTATTCTGGAGTAGAGCAATAAGATGGAGGTAACAGACCAGAAACCTGATCTTGTGGCTGAACATACACTGTGTGTCATGGAGCCATAAGGTCCAGTGCTTGTTTCTTAGTTATGGCATCCCAGCTGAGATGTAGCACCTGATTGTGAAGTTTCTGTGGTCTGTCCCAGAGCAAGGTGAAACAAGCCCTAAATGCAGTTGGGCTGTTAGGATATCTGTCAATGTTCTGAAGCAGTCTAAAAAGGCTAGTCCATTTGTGATGGGAGGTGGTTCAAAAAGCTGCTCTTCATTTCTCAACTGTTGGTTGACCTTCCAGCTGAGGTGAGGAGGTGGTACAGTCAAGTGTGAACATAAGACTGATGCAATAGCAGTTTGCCATAGAGAAGGCTGAAGTATGTATTTGGGTAGTCCTACAGGGAGATTTTCATGTTGTTTGGAGCTTGTTTAGTTTGTTTAGTAAAGAGCTAATACTTATGTGGATTTTAGTGATTTTATATTTTAAAAATTTCATAGTAAGATTACTGCTTTTTTTTTTTCTTTTTCTTTTTTTATTTTCTGCTAAGGAATGAACTGTCTGAATGCTGTGGAGATTCATACTTAATTTATGTAACAGTTACCAGCTTAAACTTGAGGTTAATTTATTCCATTTGCAAACTGTGGGGTGTGGGAAGTTCCTTTCTGTGCAGAATGGATTATGGAAGGACACAGGTTCTTTGTGGAAAGCGTGAAGGTAACTGCTCAGGCTGTTTTGTGCAATGATTATCATTTTGCGGATGAGGGTGGGAGCAAGTGGATTTTCTTTTTTAATCCATACCTAATTCAAAACTGACTTAGTCTAAAAATGTCAAAATTACTTTATAACCTGAGTTTCATCAATATTACCTTGGCTGTCCTGCGTTAGACTGACCTTCCAATAATATGTCCTGTGTGGCCAGTTGAGCTTGATTTGATGATGAGTGAATTTTCAGCAGCAACTTGGAATAGTAGCTACATATAATTGGGCAAGAATTTGTTTAGTGTTGAAAACAGTAAGAAAAGGTGTATATACTCGCTTTTCTGTGGACTGCTGATACTGAATTTATCACTGTCCCAGTTTATCACAGTTTCAGTTCAGTTTATGATGTTGACATCACAAATAAATTTGATTTTCCATTTTATTATTTAGTATATTATAACTTCAGGTATCTGAATACACTCACTTGTGTCTGGTTTTATTACTACTACTGTAGATTTTGACTGGAAGGGGAAAATTAAGTTAGTAATTTTTCCTTTTCTCCCAGTCCCCATCAGTTGTCTCTACCTTTTCTGCTAGCCTGTTCCCAGTATTCCCTTTATGCAATTTTTTCCTGTTTTTTAATCTTTATCTAGCATCACCAGCATACAGCAAAGTGAGTTGCTTTACATTTCTGCTGAACAGAAGCATGGCTTCCAGGCAGTAATATACATTTACAGACAATGCTCATCATGTAACTTTGATTTTAAAAAGCCATTCTATTCTGATATGCAATCCCACAAAATACTTTATTCTCCACTAAGTGTGTTCATTTTGTGAAATCATGTTTGTATCTGGATGCTTTAATTAAAAAAAAAAGCGCCCTATCAAGATGAATAGCAAAGTTTGTCCTACCTTTGGCTATCCAAAGCTAAGAAGAATGAGGGACAATTGAAGGTAAGCAAGCTGGGTTTTGTTCATTTTTAGTATATCATTTATTGACACTATATATATAGCTGCAAATTATCCCTGTGCAGAATATTTGGAGGCTCTTTGTGCTGGTGAAACAGATAATATGGTTTGTATATGATGAATTTACTAGACAGCTGCACCAGAGTATCATCTTTGGAGGTGTGTTTGCTTTTACTGCTAGTGCTAATTAGTGATGCAAGGAAGGAAGTACCATTCTGCATAAGATCCTGAGATGAGCTGAAGGATCTGGTGCTTAATATTGAATGAATACTATATTTTCATTTAGAAATGATGGATCATTAGGAGGCAGTAAACATAGAATCCCACCCTTGGTGCCATTTTTTTTTTTTTTAATTCATATGGAAAATGCAATGGAAATTCATATGGAAGTTCAAGACATGGTACCACAAAAAAACCTGCCCATCCTGTAGAGATCTGTAGTAGTGCAAATTCCCTGAACTATTGTTTAACCTCTGAAAGCTCATCTTCAGGATTCTTAACTCAGTGAGATCTTGCATTGTGATTGTTCTCTTGTTTTTGAAAGCAAAGATATTTATTTGTTTATCTCACTTGAAGCTTTGAGCTGGCGATTTCTATAAGCTGTCCTGTTTATAATCTAAAGGCTACAATATTTTTGAGGCCTGGAACATACAGCTTATGGTTTTTGAAGCAGAGTACAGTCAGTTTGTGTAATCCTTTTGGTTTTTAAGCTACTCTGTCGTTGGATCCCTGCTTTCCCTGACTCAGGGCTTCAAAACTTTCTGCTTTCTTCTGGGTAAACAGGCTATCAGTGGATTGGGATAAAATTGTTCATACCTTTCCATAGAATGGACACCCACGTTTGGCTTAGATCAGTTGCTTTTCTGGCATCTTGCAGACTGCTTTTGCTTTCAATTTTTTTTTAGCTTCCCAGCCAAGTTAGCAATATCGCCTCAAACCTTTCTTTGCATCTAAACCCACTTGCTGCTTCTAAAGCAGTCAAATTAGTGCTCTGTACTAAAGTGTCTCTGTAGTGCTTTTAAATTTAAGTGTTCGTCTGTAGCCATAAAAAAGCACTTTTGTGCCTGCCTATGCAAAAGATGGGCAGAATTAATACTTCACTGATTGCTGTGAAAGGCTGGATAAAAAGCTTCTATTAGTTGTCTTCCTTCCTTGCCATTTCCCCTCTTCTCTGGCCATAGCTAACAATGTAATCACTGATCCTTTGGACATAGGCTGAGATTACACAAAGTGACTGGGGGGATCTAATGGCTTGCTGCTGCTGAGAGTGGCTTTCATGCATCCTGGGTCTCTTACTGGGAATTGTGTCTTTGCTGGTGCTGGGGCTCGCCTGATCCTTGATGAATCACTTCAGTTCACTACACTGTTAGAAAATTAACCTGCAGAAAGAGAGAAAAAAAAAAAAAAAGAAATGAATTTCTTTTTTCTGATTTAACAGTCTGGACCAGCTTACTTGAGAGAACTGGGCCATGGGGAGATCCTGACTGTGTTTCTGGGAGCTGAGGAGCACCAAGAAAGGATGTACCAGCCCTGTCAGTGACTATGAGCTATATTTGATCACCATTATAGTAAAGGCTCACTCTTCCTCAGCAGTTGCTTAACATGGTTGATATGTCAAGATGGGCCAGGGTGATGCTAACTATGTTTGTCAGGTACTTGGGTTTGGCACAGTACTTACAGTAGCTTTGCTACCTGCGTGATTTTCTCCGATTGCAGATAACCAGTCCTGCAGCTGTGATTTGAGCACACAAAATCAGTATCTCCTAACACAGTGGGTTGGAAACTAGAACGCTGTGAGAATATATTCTTTGCGTGCGAACATGCCATCTCTTTGAGAGTAGGCAATAGAAATGGGCAGCAGTCTAAACTGCACTAGGCATTTTTTTAACAGTTTTCACCCCCTGTAGTAAAAATCCAGAGTTCAATAATGTGGCAGTAAAATATAGTTTTCCATTTCACTAAAGGAACAATGAAATACTTCTTCCTACTGGAGAAAAAAAGAAACCAACAGTTGAAACCTTTAAGCCAAAAATATTTGAAATTAAAAATGTTTTGCTACTTAATATTATGTACCAATGCCATGATCTAGTCTAGAACTCTCTCTGCTTTGTCATTTCACTTCTCAGAAATACAAATCAGAAGCAATTCCTTAGTTTCTAATACACCAGCCTTATAATCTAGGTTTATATGTTTTTATCTTAACTGACATCAGCATTCCTTCTATCTGCCTCCTCTAATAAAGAGACCAAGGACCAGTTATTTTGTCAGCTCTGTGTAATCCTACCAGTAACTACAGTGTGACCTACAGGCTGTCAACCAGATGCTCATCACTTAAATCTTTACCTCATTTTATCACAGGAGCTCAGTCTACCTTATTTTGACATACTGCTGGTATTTATTAAACTGCTGGAATTGACCCTGTTCACTCCACGGATTGAAGCAGAGGTTTTCACTTCCCCGTCTGCAGCTCTGTGATTCTGATGTCTGTTCAGCATATGCTAGCACCATATGTGAGGTAGGGAGGTGTTAGCCTTTCCCTTCTCTCTCTGTGTAACCTGGGAAGCTGTGGGTGATGCCTTGTGTACGTGTGAGGAGTACCAACTGCAATCCATGTGTGATCAGAGCAAGTGGAAGTTCTCTGCTGCAGTTTCACAACCATGTAGATGGCTAATTAAGAGTCCTACCACCTTCCTTGCTGAATGCTGTGTTTTAAAATAATTCATACATTCAAGGGGGGATTTTGTGGTGGGTTTTTTTTTTTTAAGTTCATTAAACTGTGTTTTGAATGGCAGTCTTATGTTAACTGCATGGTGCTTGCTTATTCATACAGAAGTGGCTGAGAAATCAGTCTGTAACAATTCAACAGACATCCTTCAGAGTTCCTTTTATGAAGTATCATATATGGAGGTATGGCAATAAAGGACATTTTTCTTTAACTGAGATGGCAATGTAGAAAAGGGGATAGGAGGGGGAGAAGGATGGTGGAGGGGATGAAGCTGCTTCAGCTGGCATTGCTTTAAAGAAATGTCTGTCCTCTGCTCTTGAGAGTCACCGTAGTAGATCATCCATTTGCTTAGCAGGTTTCTGGCACTAAATGAAGAAAGTTCACAAAGGTGTGAAAGGGCCATTACAGTGTCATCAGGAATGGAAGGCTATCAGTCACTGGGTGAACAAGGGATTTGGCTTTTGAAATCTTGAAATTCTTCTCACCTCATCCCAACCTGATGCCACTGCTGGAGGAACAGGGGGCTTCTTAGTTTTGACTTTTTGATTGACTAGTTGTCAAAATACTTCAGATTATTATTATTTTTTTTAATAGAAAGCACATTTTCTGATTAGGGGGTTCTTTCCTCTGCTTAGAAACAGGTGGAAGTTGAAACGTATGGCTTCTAACAGGAGAGACCAAAACCTATAGTGTTCTCATAGAACAGAAGAGAACACTTAGGGGAAGGGGCTATCATTCGTGTGCCTGTGTGCTTATTTCTTCCTTTTGATTTTTGTGCAGACTTTGACGTGTAACCATGTGTACATGTAAGATTCCTTTTGCTTTAGAGCTCTCATTGTTTACCAAGGCATTAAAGTTAATGATTGGTAATCTTTGTTTGTTAAACAGCTCTTAATTCCAGGAGCTGCATAGTTGCACTGTGGTTACTTTTTTTTTTTTTTTTTTTTTTTTTTTTAACATAAAGGCAGCATCAAGCAACTGAATTGAAAATTACTGAAAGTTCAGGAGTTTTTCTGATATTTAAAAGAACTCTACATGTTAAAAATACACCACCAGGCTTTAGTGCAAATAATGTTTGGAAAAGTATGTAGTACGGCTTCTTTCAAATAGGTCTTACAAATTATTTGACAAGAAAATCTCTCTCTCTGCACCATGGAAACTCTTGACTTCCATCAGTGAAAATTGTAAAATGATTATAATTATCTGGAACTTTTTGGCTGTGCAATAAGAGAGTGATAGTGTCACCTCAATAGTAATTTTATTTTCAAGCTGATGATGGGCTTTATAGACAAGAATATATCTTTACCATACAATGCACGTAATGTAAATGTGCATGTTTCCAACTATCTTTTATAACTCTTGAAATTTGAAGTAATTGAGAAATGTCTGTTTTATGTCTTGGAAAAAAAAAATCATGTCTGTTCTCAAGGTAACTTAGATCCCAATGAAAAGATTTTGATATTCATAACGATCCCCTAGATTTGTAAAAGTCTAAGAAAAATTTCTATATTCAATAGAAATATTTTTGTGGGAGGGAACCATGAGAAAAAGAAGACTTGATAAAAAAGATGATGGATGTCTTTCTATGATTCTGTAGGAATGGGAGAAACTATAGAAGTCTAAGAAGCATCACAGCACCAAAGACTTTTATATCTATCTATATATATAATTTTTAAGTGTTTAAGATTTTTTAGTTTTTGGCATGCCTTAAACATGAAAGGATATATCCCAGAGTATTACAAATACTAATAAATTATTTGAATCATTGGTACTTCCAAAATTGTTGAAAGTTATGTTTGCTGAGATTCTAATATGTTGCACATTTAACTTCTATGTTCTCTGCCTCTCCCATTACATCTGAACCTGGGGAGGGCAGTGGGGAGGAAGGGCAGGTAGTTATAGTAAACCAAAACTGTTAATTGTCTGTGTCTGTTAGGAGCTACCTAAAAGTCTTTGAAGTTAATGGAAATATTCCCTCTGGCTGTATATTTCGGATCAGATGATTTCTGAATTCTTTGTTGTGTCATTTTGTATCTCTTACATAGTATTCTTCAGTAATTTATTGCCTGTTTATTCCCATCTATTTTAGGGCCAAGAATGTACTGTTGGCACTTAACATGTAGTCTTTTTTTTAAGAATAGGTTGTTCTTCGATATAGGTGTGTTGGAATTCATAAAGATTTTGAAAATATGGTTTAATATGAACCTTTGAAGTATCAGGAGGGTATTTATGCACTTTTTCTATAATAGTATAAATTATTTATTAGTAAACTGTAATAAAACTGCAGTCTTTAGGCTATAAAAATAATGCTTGTCACTTGCTGGTTCTGGAAACTTTTAGCTGTAAACTGTTTTTCACTGGTGTTCTTCCACTGCAAGAGAAGGTCATATGTATTATGAAGAAATGTGAGCTACAACTAAAACTCAAAAGTAGAAAAAAAAAAAAATAGTGAAAACAAAGCTAGGGTAACTGTCTTGTTAGATCCAGGATGATCTCTGTAAGAATGTGCCTATGACTTAGTTTTAAAAAGATATTGGGCATTTTTTTTTCCCATCACATGTGGGAGGATGTGATGTCCATATATGATTCCTATGGTGCATGATCATGATTTGATTATCTCCTTTTCCCACTTCCGTTTATTTTTTTCTCTACTTTGTGAGATTTGTTTTTTTAGTAATTTATCATCGTATCTTTTGGTAGTGTGTTCTTTTTCTCACTTTAGTTATTATTTCATTAGTCTTCTGATAGAGAATGAAAAATTTGTCAGTTTGAGAGAGCAGAAAGGAAAAAAAAAAAGGTTCAATTTGGGGAGATACCCTGATGATCAAAGAGAGATGGGATCTGTGAACCATGGAAGATGAGAACTCAGAAAACTATGAAATTCATAACCCTGCTGTATATAGAATGAATAAGGTATCGTTAGACACATCTACTTTCCAATCACAAGCTAGAAGTACATCTTAGAAAATCATTATTTGCTAAGTAAAAGACAATTTTAAAATAAATAATCTATTTGGTGATAAAGAGTTTAAAAAATTTCTAAAGATGATACCTTTTATGCATTATAAGTGGGTTCAAGTGTCATATTTGCATTCTGTAGAAGTGAACATCAACAGCATATCATTATTCATATAGGTTTGGATAGGAAATTAATTTCTTGCAATTTAAAATGTGTGCCTCATGATTCAGACTACTTTCCAAGGAACATGAAAAGGATCTTTTTGTAGATATCAGTCTTCAACAAAGTGTTTTTTACTCCATGGATCAAATGTGCAACATTAAAATGCGTTATAGGCATATTACCGACTCTCATTATATGACAGAAGTGTGTCAGTGAAATTAACAGCAGCAAAAAAGACAAAGATTTTCTTATCTTTTAGTTGGAAGGTAGCAGCTGTTTGAGTAATTCCACAGAGGGATAACAATGACCAACTGACTTGCACGTTTTAAAGAAAAAATGATATCAAATCCTTTGAGGATGCCATATGTTCTGTGCTTTGAGGCAGGCTGTGTATGGTATCATAGAAATTAGGCAGACCGGAGGCTCTGCTAAAATTTTATCCAAAATGCCAGCAGAGAATAATTTCTTGGGCCTTTTTAATTGGGAACAGAGACATACCCATGGCCCCATTATTTATTACAAAATAAGTTAGTTAAGGTGCAGATTTTTTTTTTTTAATTTTTTTTTTTTTTTGTCTCCAATAGTTTCCCAAGGAGAGTCATATATAAGCCACTGGGAGTTGGACCATTCAGATGATTACTGGATCCAGCTCTCTGTTCTGTAGTTGGGTATTGAACTTCTGTAGTTTGATGTAACAACTTACCAGATCTATTCTGATTTAAGAAAGCCTGTATTGACTGCTTTCCCGAACTGAGCACATACAAATAATCTGTGCTGATGTTTTGGAGATAAGTCACTTGCCAAACTTTGGCTAGGTAAAAGCAAGAGGCTTGTATCACAAAAGATGTATTTGGAGCTATTAGGAAGCAGAAAGGCCTATTAGCTGAAACTGTTACAAAGATGTTTTTGGTCTGTGCAGGACAGTCTCCAGAGACCTGCCAGGATATATAACCCTCCGTTAACAAGCTGAGAGATGGTTTGTCTATGGAAACCCATATATACTCTGAGCTACTATATCCATTTTTGAGCAAGGTTTTTTCTGCTGTGCAGGTCATATTATTTCTTTGCCTAATAACTGACAGCCAGATCCACAGTGGCTCTTGAGTCTTTTTCCAGTGTCTTGGTTCTGTCTGGCAGTTCACAAAGAGCCTGTCTCACCCTCTAGGCATTTTGGCATTCAGCTTTTCTTTTATTTAAAGCATATTCCTTGTACATGTGCAAAAAAGGTCCCCGGAGCTTTATAATTCCTGCTCATGGTGCTTTCTAATGCAGTGTTGCTGTAACAAGTACTGTGGTTCCCAGGTCCCCTTGTAGCTCGTCTCTTTCTCTGCTCTCCCCCTCCCGAGTCCTCATCCAGAATTGCATTGAATCCTCAAATTGATCTCTGAAGTCAGTAGAATTATTTAGGTTTACTGTTGTTTGATAAAATTAAGGACTAAGAAGAGAGCCATAAAACCAAAGACTTGCTTAAAAGGCAGTGCAAAACTACAGGCTTGCAGCATTGAAGGGTTTAAGGTCTGGGATTTTATCATCTGTTAGATCTAATATCAGGAAGAGCAGAGGAAGGAATGAAAGATCCCACATTTGTCTGCGATACTATGAAAGAATATAAAACTTTGCATCAATATTGACCAATCAAGACTAGAGACAGTTATAATAACCTGAAGGGTTATTTATGTTTTTAAGAATAATAATAAAAAAAAATATTTATGAATATTTTAGGTTTTGTTTTTATTTTTGGAGGTCTTTTTTCCCTATAGAGACAGATGTTTGAGACTGTGAAGCTTGCCATCAAAGAACTAGTATCAATCAATATAAATTAGCATGTTAATCATAAGTAAAGAGGTCAGAGGTGTACGGTGAATACACTTTTAAACATACTTCTGTAGTTTATCATTCTTGTTCTAGTAAGTTGAGGTACATGTACATGTTTACATAAACTTCAGAAGTTGAGTAAATAAATCTGTTGTTAAGAGATATACGTGACTTCTGTGTGTGTGTTTTGTTTTTTCTTTTTTTTTAAAGAAGCATCAAGTAATGTTTGTAACGTGGTATAAGAGTGTAATTTTCTACATAACTTCAGTATTATACACCTAGGTATTTACCTGGTATAAAAGGAGGAGAGAAAAACTCCTTCCCTTTATTTATATGTTAGGAGCTTCTACATTTTCTTTCCTGCTTCACAGATACTGTGAGCATTGACATTTCTGGAAAAGCCACAAACCGTCTGTGACTGGGTCTGTGTCATGTTCTCTGGATCTGTGTCCGTGGCTGTGGTATCAATTCTTCAGAGCTCCTAACAGCCAGTCAAGGTGAATCAAGAAATCTGCTATTAATGGCCATTCATTTCAAATGCCTTTGCTGCTGCTGTATAAAAAGATGGGGATGCAGGCAGCCCTCAAGCATTTGCATTGCTGTTGCCTACTTCATGAGCCATAGCAACCACGACGAGAGGATCCTGGGGCATCTTGGCTGTGAGGGTCCCATCTGCCACCTCTCAGCCGAAATAGCCCTTGTCTTCCAGTGTCCGAAGTGAAGGTGGTGGCAGGAGGTGTTTTCTCTTGAGGAAAAATGCAGTCCCAGATGGAAGGGGGAAAAGTAAAGATCCTCACTGGGATGGGAACATGGTGAAGTGAGGGGATTGTTTGGCAAAGGGATTTCTTTGCTTTTAAGGCAAGGGTATTGCTGTTTGTCTCCATAATGTCATAGTGGACTGTCTCCTTCACTTGTTACTTAGGGCGTTATATATTGTTGTCAGTCATTTTGCATCCTCTGAAAATTGCATACAGTCACTTTTTACTCCAAGTCATAGACCTGAAGCAATGTAGGGCAATCTGGTAAAAAGGATTAAGTGTATGTGTTATAATATCTTCTTTGTTACACTTGAGATTGAAATTAAATTTGATTGAAGTTGCTGCCTGGATACCTCATAAGCACTGTGAGTCAGGCTGGGAGAAACAGACTGCAGCACTCCTGTTAAAGGTGGCATACAGGGAAGTTTTGACAGCAGGGTCAGTTCAGAGCCAGGACCTGGGAGTCATGATATTTTTGGAAAGAGATTTGTAAAGTGCTACTGGCTAGCTCTGAATTCAGTGAGATCCTTGGCTTCAACATTGTCTACAGTAGTGCTTAACTTCTAATTTGGAAAGCAAAAGTAGCTCAGCATCCTTAAAAGGTGACTGATCTTTAAGAAACTAAGCAAATAAGCACATGAAAGAGATTATTGTCTCCCATTTTATCAGGTGACCTACACAGAACCAGAATTCTCATGGAGTAACTGTAAAGGGTCTTCTGTAAGAGGTCAGATGAACCCGAGGGAGAAGTAGCTGGTTGTCGGTACAGGAGCAGGGAACAGCACGCAACTGGGCACACGCACAGTGAAGTGCCATCTTACTCTGCATAACAGTGGTCATGCTTCCAATGCTTCTTGAAAGGTTTTGCCCCTTTGTCAATAAAGTAAAATGAACCTTATCATGATAGAAATATAAAATTAATATAAGTATGCAGAAAAAGTAGAAAATTAATATGAGCTATAATTGTCAATATGTAGAGTGCTGTACCTATACAAATCTAGGTATAGGTAGAGGAGGCATAGTATATATGTAATATTATTTAGGAAGTTGTGATTTTCATTACAGGGTTAAAGACTGTCAGGTGTATATAAAAGATAAGATTTGAGTTCAACATTGTGGATCTTGTGCATCTAGAAGAATCTTTTCTTAGGATTTTTAATACCTTTCACTGTTATTACTCTGTACATCTACTACTTTAATTTCTATGGCAGTTTATATTGTATATATAAAAGCACTAACTGTTTTTGTTATTAGAATGTGTTTGATAGTGACTTTATACATGCTTCTCTATGTAAAATAAATTTAGATTTCATAATATATCAATAGGAAACTCACTTCAAAAAGCAGACTGATTAATAAATGGCCCAGTGTCTCAGCATTTATGGGTACAATTACATTTTATCTCACTGTGAATTGACAGGTTATGTCAGGCAATTGAGAACAGAATGCAGTTCGAGTTCTTTTGTGCTACTGAAATGTCGTTTAAGAAGTAAAATACTTTAATTAAAATGACAGCTGATAGCTTAGCTCTCATTTTCCTTGCTATTTCAGATATTTAAGTTGCAGTCTTAACAACTATTATTATCTTTATATTAGGTGTCTATTTTAAAAACCTACTTTTTTGTAAAAAGTATTATTTTAAATTTCCTTCTGGAGATTAGTTTACTGATCTCAGGAAGAAAAATATGTCAGTACTAATTCTCTGGCTACCTGCTTCTTGTCTAAAATTTAAACTAGCTTGAATTAGGCTTTCTATAGCACAGACTTAAAGCAAAAGCCTACCAGTACATAGTCTGATAATAGATTAAGCATTATGTTATTTTGGTAGTTTAGCTGGACATGACAAGTGTAAGAATTGATCAACATTTTCTAAAATTTTCATATGAAGTAGAAGATTTATTAAGGAGCTCAGGTTTTTTTTTGTTTTTGTTTTTGTTTTAAATAGGTAAAACTGGTGAATTTATTATCAGATAACCCATACCTGAATTATTCCATACATGTTTGTGCTTGGATGTAATATTTTAATTTCTCTCTCTCAGAAGAATTATTTTTGAACTGTTCTTTTGTCACAGGTCAGGTAGTCAGGGCACTTAGCACCATAGATCATGGTGTTTGTGTAATCTACTGACGACCATGTCAGGCCTCTTTTCTCTCAGTGTCTAGATTGATCCTTTCCTCAGGTCACACATCATCTGTCTTTCTCTATTTTTGTGTCTGAGAAACAAAAGGAGGCGGGGGGAGCGGGTTTCCGACAGTCTGTCCTATGAGACCATGAAGACGAGCTGGAATAATCAGCCAGGACACTTGAGTGCCCAAAAAGCAATATCCAGATTTCAGGGAGTTTATTTTCCCAAGTATCCATTCATTCCATTATCTCCTTCCAAGCAGTGTGCTTCTTATCCTTGCAAGAGACCTGGACCATGTGCTTAGCTGCCTCCCTATCCGGACTTGTGTCTGACAGCAAATAAACAATAATTGCCATAAGCAGACCATCGCTATTATTTTTAGTGTACATCTTTCCTTTAACAGGGGTTGCTACTAGGTTTGTTGATGAAAGCCCAGCTACCCACATTCTGTCTTTTTGCCGGCTCTTCGTGTTTAGGGAAGGAACTGGTTCTGAAGGAGGCAGCTCAGACATCAGAAAAAATGACACTGGTGATAGAATTGCTTCAGCTGCATTGGAAAAGATTGTTCTACTTTATTTTGAAAACTACAAGAACAAAGCGCCTTTTCCCTGTAATAAGGCCTGTGGTTTCTGTATTCCTCTGCACATCATCACAGAAGGTCAGGGAAGACAACACAGTGGTTACTTCTCTGGGTCTTTGATAGTTCTGTCACCTTGGTTTCTAGAAATTGATGAGTCTGGCAGCTCATTCATTTCTGGACGCTTTAAAAGACTCTGAACATTTGTTTCAGTGTGCTGTACTTCAAAATCCTAGGTGACTTTTGAAGGTGACTACAAGGAATATGAGTAGAGATGCTTCATGCAGCAGAGTTTTTCAACTGTTGCTTGCTTTAATAGCAAGAAGACGCTGACTTTGTACATTAATTCTTTCCTTTTGGAGGTGAGAAGACACTGTAGCATTGCCAGCTTCCAGCTTGCTCTTGAACATTTGGAACTTCTTATATTTGGAGCTGATGAAAGCCCAAGATATTCTCCCTGCTAGTAGTCTTGCAATTAAAAAACAATTAGAAAATAAAAAGAGAGGTTAACGTCTCAAAGCTTGCAGGGCCCTATATTTCATCCTGGGATACCAGTGTGGGAGCCTTGCTTTGGTTTCAGATTCCCAGGGAACTCTCCATTGAGAATGCTCTGCAACTTTTTAAAGTAGCATAAAAACTCCCATTTTCTTGTAGCAATGGACTGAGAAACTTCAGAGCTATAGTAATTTCCCTTTTCTTCTTGCTTTAATTTTTTTTTTTTTAATTTATTGAGTAGATTTGCTTTTCTCAATCATTTGGTCAAAATTTGCTCTGAACTAATACCCATCTTGTTCCCTCCCTTCTGTGACAGTAACTTTTGCAACTGCTGCCAATGAGACTTCTTTTGAAAACTTTAACTCTTCCTTGACTGCTTGGAAATATTTTTGGTTGATGGCTAAAGTAAAGTTGACTCAAACTAGAGGTTACTATTGCTAGATAGTTGTATGTGCAAAAGGAGGTTGTGAAGATGTTGCTAATGGAGGCCCTTTAATAAAGGGCTAGATAGCCTTTAGCTGGGGAAAGGGTTGGTGTAGGTAACCCTTCCTTGAGGCAAGGGAAGGACTGAGTGCACACTGGGGACTCCTTTTGATCATCATGCTATTCTGTGGTTTTGCCTGATGCTGCTTAGGATCAGGCAAGCATTTCCTGGGCTGTTGGTTTTTGTGCCAGCCTAGTTCAGTGTTACGGTAAGGAACGTTAAGGCCATGTCTCTGTGTCACCAACTAAATGCTCTGCAGGCTCTTTATCAATTTGAAGAGGGTAGAACAGTGGTGGGGACAAGAAGGGCTTGTTGCTCAGTTGTTTTTGTATTTGACAAATTTATCCATCCCAGATATGGATGCAGTTCCCAGCAAATTTTAAATCTCTCTAACAAAAGAGGGGTGTGCGAGAGAGAGAGTGAGGGGAGGACTAAGTTTGTATGTACATTAGGAAAGTGATTTCACAACTGTTTTGCTTCTGTGCTTCCTGATAGATGGCACCATATTGCTAACTCTCTGAACTGCTTGTCATGGGAGGGAAGAGAGCAGACTATGACAAACAGCTAGTGGAAAGTAATTTTTCTTTGTGTCAGTAAAATTGAATAATAGAGCAGCACACAGAAGCATAGCAGAAGCTCCTTTTGTAAGTGGTCAGTTTCTAATGGGTATTTGTCATTTTAATTGAGTAACGGGTTTTTTTCAGCATTAACAAAAACCAAAAGATTCTGACTATGTCTAGGAGAGGCATAAAGAGAGACAAACTGATTAATCTTAATCTAGTCCAGTGTGAAACATTTTATATATAGGCACTATGATCTCTACTCTGACTTTTTAATCCAGGGTCCTGGGAGCTGAATAGCAATTCTGACTGTGCCAGAATGCTACTGCAAATCCATATTGAGATATATTTTGCAAAGGTTCCCTTTGAGCCCCCTCATGCCAGATGTCTGTAAGTCTCTGATCTGCACAGTGTCATCTCTGAGCTACCTATAGCAGATGCCAGCATTGTCTGCATTTATAATTGTGTAGTAAAAATGTAAGGAATGAGATTATGGACTTCCCTAATGGTGAAGAGCATGTGTCCTGTTTCCTTGAGTTTTGTATACAAAGTTAGGTCAATATGGCTTTGTTGGTTTTGGAGTTTTGTTTTGGGGGTGAGTTGTTTATGTTTTGGTTTGGTTTTTTTTTTGTGGTTTTTTTTTTTTTTTTTTTTGTCATAATGAAGAATTGAATAGCAGTAAAGACGCTACTGAATCTCCAGTTGATGATTCTGTGGAGGACAGAGCCTATAGTTTCCAAAGTTTATAACTTGGCCAGGCGCATCCTAATTTCCTCTAGTTATATTTACCTAGGACCCACATAGGATCCTTGTAAGTCTTGTGTCATTTCTGTTGGTAGATGTCAGAGATCTGTTTCTTGTACGTTCATTATCACCTGTTATGTTAGCATTTAAGAAACTTTACCATATGAGATGGAAGGATGGAGGAAAATATCTAATGTGTTTCTTGGTCTGTCTTGCCTTCTGTAGGGGAAGCAGGATCATGAATTTAATTTCATTTCATCTGAATACCAAAATCTGTGTCTTGGTTTGGTAGAGATAGTTAAGATACGTTAGCTTAGCTCTCCAGCTGGGTGCAGGGTTATTTCTTCTTGTACAATACAGGAAAACAATTTTGTTCTTTTACTAGGACAGAAAAGGGAGATATAAACATTAGAAAGCCTGTGAAACAGATGGTGATTTAACTGGTAAAGTTATTACAGATAGGATGGCAGTCATTCAGACAGAAGATGTGCAAATCATAATAGCTTCTTAGGTGCATATGCATGATATGAGCTGTGTTACAGAGCAGGTCAAGCAATCAGTTTTACATTCATATCCTGAGCCACAGTCATTTTTTGTAGATCACTCTCCTGTGAGCAGCTTATTCCACTAGGGCATGAAAATTTATTCTCAGATGAAGAAAGTTTGTTTAGCAAAAGACGCAGGAAATTCTGAACTGTTTTGACCTGTTTCTAGATGACCAAGATAAAATTACTTTTAGTCTAGTCGGGATATTGTGGTGACTTATTCGTTAAAATACAAGTGGAGTTTTTAACTTTAGGAAGGTAACAAAAATATTGCAGGTATTTTTATGTGGAAAAGAACATCCTTAATATTTTTGCACTGTTGTTTCATGTTTATAAAGTGCTTTTCATTAGAAATATCCTAATTAACTTTTTAAGCTTTTATTTATAGATACAGACCTGCCTATTTTGCGATTTCTTTGTAGAATCTATTCATTAGCACAAAGTTATATAGATGAGTCTTAAAATTCTTTGAATAAAGAAAGAAAAAGAACATTTCCAAATATTGAACCAAGTATAAATTGATGTACCATCATCTCCTTGACAGTGCAGAAAGCCTGCAACAGAAACCTTGATCTTTTGGACCATTCTTATTATCTCTTTGGAGTGTCAACACTCAAAAGTATGTGATAAAAATGTCAGTGGCAATGTTATCCATTTTTGTGTTGATCACTTTCACAGATGTACTCAGCAACTGAGCCTATATCTTAATCCCAGGTCATTTTTGAAGCACTAAATCCTTCATCCCTTTTTTCTGTGCAACTGCCAAAATTTCCTCCTGCTACAATGACATTGATCATGCACTCTTAAAACAAAATGTACTTATTTAATGCAAAACGTAAAGCAGGTGTGATTATGCATTTTAATATAAAGTTCTACCTCATTTAAAAAAAGATGATTAGCAGTGCTCTCTGTAATGGAAGAAAAGTAAATTGAATTTAATTTCAGGGAATATTTTACTGACTGTCTTACCAGCTCACATGTGGTTCAATAAAATTTGTCAGGAGCTGCAGAAGTACTTCCATCTGTCTAATAAAGTACCACAATAATAGAAGCTGACAAAAAAGTCTGGCTGCAGGTTTTGGAGCAGGAACTATTTTAGCCAAGTTTAGGGTCAGAACTGACAGGTAAGAATACTGTAGTTCCAATCAGTTTTTAAGTAGATGATGATCTAGAAAACCTGAGGAATACTTAGTTCCATACAAACTTAAGGAAAAACTTCTTTACTGTGAGGGTGATGCAGCACTGGGACAGGCTGCCCAGAGTGGTTGTGGAGCCTCCATCTCTGGAGAAGTTCAAAACCTGCCTGGACACTTTCCTGTGTAACCTGGTGTATGGAACCTGCTTTGGCAGGGGGGGTGGACTAGATGATCTCCTGAGGTCCCTTCCAACCCCTACCATTCTGTGATTCTGTGATATAGCCAATCTATTATATATGTTTTAAAAAGAAAAAGTTAAACAAATCCTCAGGAAGCCAATAGAACACATTTTGCATGAAATATAATTATTTAAGGCTTGAAGATAATGCAAAGGGGGATAAATGCTGCAGGGGATTACTAAAGGTACATTATGCCAGGTGGAGAGGATCTCTTTCTTTGCTAAAATTAATTAATTTCTAGATCAAGGAGGTGTGGTTGACATAATCTGTTTGTACTGGATATCTGGAAATTAATATCTGGACTGGAAAACTGGAGATCAGTTTCAGTAAAATATATAGTTAGCTAAATGAGAGACAGCACTGGTTGGTGCTGAATGAGAAAGCACAGTATTTTGTAGGTGTCACTAGTAGAGCTCCTGAAGGATGAGTAGTGTGATCAGTTTTAAATTTTTTTCTCAAGTGACTTGGACACTGAAAGTGAGAGCAACTGGATAAACTTTGCTGATATGGAGGAAGCAGTAGTTGGGTCAATTAGTTGATCACTAAATGACTAAGTATTATTATACACCAGTTGGAAAGGGAAAAGAAAACTCACAAGATGGATTTGAATTTGATTCTATACAGAAAGAGGAAGTATTTGTCATTATTTAACACAATGGAAAGGTGTCTTTTTGAAGTGCTAATTGTCGATTTTGTTTACTTGTCAGGAAATAAACTTATAAGTTTGGTTTAGCAAACTCTGAGACAGAATATTCTTTTTTTCATTTCAGGGAAAAGAACAGTTCATTTAATCTCTAAGATAAGACTAACACATTAACAAAATGGTATAACCTGGATGTGATATATTTGAAATAAACCTGGAAATTAGATTTCTAAAAACAGAGTAGGGAAGTTTAACCTCTGATCATTGCAAGAGAGTGAAATAGTTTGAAGATGGTGTTGGAAGAAAACTTTTTGAGAAAAATTATGCAAAACATGCACAATGTCAGAGAACTGGGCTAGGTAAAAGCCCAAGAGATGCTGGACCACCAATTCACCAGCCTGTTTTGGAAGGATGAAAACATGAACACGGTTGCATAAGTAAGCTCTTATCTTTCAAGAAAACTGATAGTTTCTGTGTCTCTCTTCCAAGGTTATTTGGAAGGGAGGAAGAAAAGGAAGGGAAGGCTACTTTCATCCTTTTTTTGGTCAGGATAGATATGGTAAGTGATTTGG
Organism: Antrostomus carolinensis; assembly: GCF_000700745.2. Classification (NCBI taxonomy): domain Eukaryota; kingdom Metazoa; phylum Chordata; class Aves; order Caprimulgiformes; family Caprimulgidae; genus Antrostomus; species Antrostomus carolinensis. The sequence goes on along the minus strand of NW_010319646.1, from coordinate 23,203 downwards.
GAATCATCTGAAATAAGTGGTTTGTTAAATGGTGAACAAGGCACGTGCATGTAACAACTACCACTCATGTTAACCCTGATTATACTGAGAGCTGGAAAATGTAAATCTTTGCAGCTGGAGTCAGTGAGCTGACGTGACTAGAGTAGTTGGACCAATGCTGGAGTCTCTCAATTTGACCTGTATGTTGCTGTGTTGTTTGGGATGTAACTTCTGTTAGATAAAGCACAATTAGACAGTTGCTAGGAAGAAAACTGTGGAGCTGGCAGAAACAGCAGAATATAACTTACACAAGAATTTTTGTCTAATGACTCACTACACCAATCAGAGCAGTCACCAATCAGAAAAGATCAACCAGCCTGGGAGATGCTCCCTGTCTTATAAAACTCATCCACCTCAGCCTGGCCACCTCAGGGACATCTGACCGTGCAGGGTCTCCAGGGATGCCTTGGACTAAGCTTGTGTGGCCAGAACTGATGCCTGTGATACCTTGATACTGCCGACTTGTGATGACTGCAGCTGCTCCTGGCAGGGAGAGGGGAAGCAGACGTGACAATGTTTCTGTAGTTTTGTATTTTAATATGCCTTACTAATTGCTCCTTCACAGCAGCAATAAACATTCCCATTTTTTTCATATGTTTCCAGCTATTTTATAGTTATTAATGCATGTGTTTAGTTTGTCTGAACTAAACGGCAACAGTTAGGCTCAGTGTCATAACAGATCCTTTACTTTTGCAAATAAGAACCTGACAGGTATGCACAGAGATACCTTAACTACTTGACTTTAAATGGCAATGAGCCCAATAGAGCAGTAATAGGAAAAAAGGACAGGGAAAGTGTTTTGGGAAACTTTACCTGTGTGCCTGTTGGAAGGAAGCAAGGATTCTTCTGCAAATTTAGCCGGCTACCGTTAGATTTGACACAGTGCTGAATGGTTTGCAATGTGGGCTTGCACACCTCTGCAAATGGGAGCAGAACATTTTTCCTGTAGAATCAATTTTCAAGAACAGATCAGAGAGAACTGGAGAGAAATAATACAAAGGGGAGAACGAGAGAAAGGTGGTGCAGATAAGGAGAGAGAAAGAACCAGAATACCAAAAAGATGGAAGGAAGAATAGGTTAAAGATAAGCAGGGATAAGTTATATGTTAAGGGGAGGGCTGAAAAAAAGAGGAGAGGACATGAGGGAAGACAGGCAGTCAGAGGAGGGTGTGTGTGAATGCCTGTAGGAGTTGCTGAGAAAAGGCTTATACACAGCTGAAACAGAGGAAGATGCACGATGGATGCACGTACTGGGGGAGGGGGAGGGGCAGGGAATACACACAGCAGGAGGCGGGAGAGAGATAGATGGCAAACATGCATATGTGAGTGGTGGGGAGAAATAGTGGATGTACACAGCAGGGAGGGAGCAAGTGAGAGAGACACACAGCAGATGCACACAGCAGGGGAGAGAAATGCATAGAACAGGGAGGGGGGAGCAGCTCAGGGAAAGTGTCAAGAAGTCACAACAAAATTAAACAATAAAATAATAAGAAATCATAAAATTTGTTGTTTGAACATTTATCATTATTTAACACAGGAAATCAAAATACTCTGAAGAGAATTTACATTAGTTAAAAATTTTAAGCACTTCAAATGTTAATAGTGTTTGGTTTAGAATAAGACTATGCTTGACTTAATGAGTTCCTCTTTGTATTTGCAGCGAAGCAGTTGTCTGCTTTCTGTGTCTGACAGGGGACCAGTCCATTGCTTTTTGATGTCAGTAGGACTGTGGCTCTTTCAAGGGCATGCGTTTATCTTGTCAATGTGGTCTAACCAACCAACCTCTGCTCTGGTCTCGCACAGGTGAGGAAGGTGGGTGGGAAGTGTTGTCACCTAAACTTTGTCAAATGTAACAGCTGTCAGATGCCTCTCAATACTCTTCTGCATGTTTGGGCACTGATCCCAGTGAATCAGTGCAGCACACAGTTGAAGGGAGGTTGCTGTGATGCACCTCCATGTGTGGCTTGTAGATGTACCTAGCACCAGCCCAGCAGCACAGGGTTAGACCACCTTGGTTATAAGTATAAAACAGCATAAATGACAGAGTAGTCAAACTGTAAGATTGGTTAAGGGACAGCTTGTGGAAGATACAGATTTTTTTCTTTTATTGGATTCGAAGGCATGTATCTTTTCCCAGTTTCTGTGGAAAATATACAAGAAAGCTCCAGAAATTTTTATGAGCATAACATAAACCCCACTGGTATGCATATGGAGGGAACACTGGCATTGGAGTGATTTTGTTATTACAACTGTTCACAAAATTGCTCCTCTGTAACTGAGCTGACAATTTAATAGACAATCTCTAAGGCAACAAAACAGCATGGGAAAAGTGACTCAAAGGGAGAGACTTCTCCCTTGTGAAGGGGCAGTGTTAGTACAGCAAAGTCATGAGAAGCTGAAGGTTAAAGAAGCTGTTTCTCGACAGAGCAGGGTTTCCTCAACAGCAGAGGGGACTTCGGTGTGGAAGAAATGAGGTGCTGGAAAATTTGGCCTCTCATGACTGTTTTTGTGGGTGGAATCACAAGAATGTACTTAAGCTGGGCAGCAGTGTGGGCTGTTAGGAAAGTCTCTCTCTCCTCCAAATGCTTTATACTCACTAAAATAATTTATTCCCATTGGTGTGAGAAAGGCTTTACATAGCATTGTTTGCAAACTTTTGAAGGGAGAGCTACCAGTGCTCAAATTTATGGAACAAAGTGAGTACAGCTAATGTATGCATACAGGCCTGTGCCTTTGATCAGGGATTGGGAATGTAGGCTTTTGTAGTTTCTGTGAAAAGTAGAATTAAAATGACTGGGTTACTCTAAGGTAGAAATGTGGTAAAGACATGCTCAAAAAGCAGTAAGGGCTTTTATTCGTATCACCATTTTCCTTTCTTCTGAATTCTTACTTCTTCTAAAAGCTCAGAAAGAAAAGATTTATTTCCTTCAAGTTTAATTTAACCTCTGTAATATGTCCGATGATTGCTCCTGTCCTCCTACAGTGTAAGGGGTTTCAGGGAGTTCAGTGCTCTCTGGCCAAGCAGACAGCAAAAATGAGAGAAGGTGGGTGAAATATGTGGGTTTCAAGAGAGAAGATGTTTACATCAGAGATATGTGTCAAGATGGCAATGCTATAGACCATACTGAGAAATTAGGAAGGCCTAGAAGGGTCTATTTGTCTCTTGTACAGATTTGGAAGGATCTCACTGTCCATTTCCTTCTGCCATGGTGAAGTCTGTTTGTGATTTGACAAGTAATGTGGAAAAGTAGAGAGGGAGAGACTCCCGCCATGAGAACTTGGCTTTTTGTATAAGTGGAACTAGAAGTGAATATGGAGAAAAGCAGTGGGACTGATATATTCAATTAGTTATTAATACATCTGAAAAGGCAGTTCAGAGACAAGCTGGCCCTTCTACTTCTGTGCACATTGGTAGCTGCTCCGAGGGTCCATTAGTGCTCTTAGTGTAAGTGCTGTATGCATTTTTTGCCTGTAAACATACTTCCCTCAGCCTTCTCCTAGCTCAGTGTTGTGAGTTTCCTCTCTTTTTCTGAACTGGATAGGTAGTAGGATTTTCCCTAGACACGGCTGGAGTGGGATGAGATTTGGTCTGAACTGCTGTCATGGCCATCTCCATCCTCAGAGGCTCTGTTCTCTAGTAGGATTAGTCCAGGCTTTTGTCACTCTGAGCCCTCACGCTGTTTTGAATACAGCATGGCATTGCTGAGTCATTTAAATGAACAAAACAAATGCAGGCGAATAAGAGCTCTCTCTTGTGCATATGTGCAACCAGTTTTCGGAGTGCTGCTGTGGTTGAGGTGGAGCTATGGCCATGCGCCACTTCCATGGCCCCTGTGCAAAGCTGCCTGAAGCTGATGGGAAGATACGTCTTCAAGCTGGGCCCAGTATACATAAAAGATTAAATAATTGCTTTTGGAATGCAAAAAATAGTTAAAGTATTCATATTATCTCTTTCCATGTTGCCATAATAAGTTTTTTCTCTCTTAAATGCTTTAAATTTCTACATGATATTCAAAAGGAAAAATCTTGTTAGTCCAGATTTTTGAATAGGACTTGGAAAAAAATCTCCCTTGGCATTCCCATAATTCTGTTGTGTAACCGCTGTCAGCCTGGGAAAGCAAGGATTATCTTGGGCAATTCAAGTGTGACAAGATGAGTTAAATATTATTATCTGAGAGAAAAAAAACCCAACCAAACAAAAAAACCAAAATGAGACTAGAATACAAGGGAATCAGTAAATGGTGGTGATTTGAAAAGCCAGTGGATATGGTGTCAGTGGGCCTGTTGTAAAAGCAAAAACCAAAAACTTTTGCTGAGAATTTCAGATTGGTGAGAAGTGATAACTCTGTAAAGCAAACATTGCTGCTAAACAGAACCCGTCTATGTGTGTTGTAGTGCCAGGAGAACCATTTGGTTCTGGGTACCGTGATTGCTCTGTAATTCTCTGATTAAATCTTTGCTTTTCAATAAGTGTTATTTTAATTATTTTAAGATATGCTTATATGTTAATAGTACAACCAGGTGTATTGTGAAATACATTCTGCTGCATATGTAAGTAACACCTCATTAAAAAAAAAAAAAAATATCTTGTTTATGAAGTGGCTGCTATGAAGATTTAATTCTGGAGGGACAAGCTTTAGAAATACCTATAAAATACTAAAACCTTTCTGTTTTTCATCAACTGCTCTATTAAAATTAATTTTACAGAATATCAAATTAGATGCTGTTTGTTTAACTCCTTGAACTGTAGGGCTTACATGCCAGATAAAGAAAAGTGATTTGAATACAAAATAGTTCAAAATTAAGTCATTTTAAAATGAGAATGAATACTGTGAGAAAAGCTCAGTCCCCTTCAGCTCTGATTAGTGACTGTGTGATACTTAAAAGGATAGACTTGAATATTAATATGGTTGATGTGTCCTATCTTAAATCTATTCTACAAAAATTAGAATGAGACACAGAGCATAAATCACATCTCATTCTGTCATTTCATAACATGTTCTGGGGTTTTTTGTGTTTTTTTTAAGGGAGGGTATTGTTTGTTTTTAACCTCAGCATTAGCAGTATTGTGATTTAAATCATGCTTCATATTCAGAATTAAATTAGAGGACCTTATCTGGACGTTGATTACAATGTTGCTGATTTTTGTTCAGGACCATGTAGTCTACAGACACTACAGCCTTTTTTTCCTGTCAATAAGGAGAAGCAAAAAATGTTGAATTCTCACATGTGCTGAAAGACTAGATGGAAGAGACAGAGGAAGACAGCAGAAAGTAAAATGGCAGGTAGGGGAAGAGAGTGGTGAAATGCAGCTGAATTTCCGTGCATTTATGCAGCACAAACTGGGACTTATGCAGCAACGTGACAAAAATGTCAATTATGACCATATCACTGCTATGTAACTAAAAGGAAAGGCCTGCTCAGCTCCTGTAATTTTTGATGTACAGCAATATATTGTATGCACAGCATTTTGATTTCAGTTATGTTATTGAAGTTGAATTAAGGTAATGTCATCATTGCAAATATATTACAAAGAAAGAAAAAGTTAAAATTTTATATATGCTTTCAGACCTATCTGACCTTCCACATCTCACTTGACAGTTGGCAGCAGTTAGAACATACCACACAATTTTTAGAGTTTTTTAATACTACATTCTTAGTAGCTTTTTTGGGTGTATATTCATATCAGTGATACAATATGCATAAAATATATCTTAGTGACCTTATTTTAGAATTTTGGTTTGGATCTGGTCCTTTTTATTTTTTATTTTTTTTTCAATATTAATGTTGAATACAGATTCTGAGAATTAATATTGAGTACAGATTCTGAGAATTTTTCTCTGTTCTGTTTTAGAATCATAGAAGGATTTGGATTGAAGGGACCTTTAAAGGTCATTTAGCTCAACTCCTCTGCAGTGAGAAGGGATATCTTCAACTAGATCATGTTGCTCAGAGCCTGGTCCAGCCTTACCTTGAATGTTTCCAGGGATGGGGCATCATTCTTCTCCACCTACTCATTGTATCAAATCAGTAAGAACCTTCCTTTCCGATGTCTTTGTGTCTAGGGGCTTGGCATAAGAGGGTATGATGACAGAATTCAGAATTCATCTTCTTTCCTTATGGCTTTTCTTGTGACAAGTCTGACAGAATCTGGAGAAAATCAGTATATATATATATATTTTTTTTTTTTTTTTTAAATATATATATACTTCCCCCTCATATGATTTTTTTTTTTTAGAAAATGGTTACAATGTTGACTTCCTGAAGCACTCTAAATTGGAAAAAAAACATGTTTAAGCTGTAAGAGTTGCATGGCATCTGTGTGATCTGCATTGGATTGGAGTAGGATGGTAGCAATAGATTGTATTTAATATTCCTCAATTAATTACCTACACCATATAAATATATCAGCTTCACTTCTGATAAAGTCAACTTTCCTTGTTTCCTAAATGTATTCCCATTTCTGAAATGAGTTAAAAATAAATATGACAGTTACAGAAAAGATAAAATCTGACGTTGGAGACAGTCAGAAAACTATTTTCTTGAAAAATCACATTATAGTCTTGCAAAGGCCTTATTTACATGAATGTGTTAAACGTCATGTTGGCCACATTTATAGCTTCTCAGAGAGAACTTTAAAGTCAGAAATTTAGGGTAATATTAGTTATTAGGTTATCTGAACAAATCTTTCTTTAAATTTTCCATACACAGAAAGCCTTTTAAAATATAAACCTTCTACAAACTGAATCATATAAAATTGTAGTTGATCAAAATATTGCTGCATTATTAGTAAGTTTCTTTCCTCTGAGGAGACAAAACAAGATTTTTACAGGTAAAGTATATTCACATTCTGGAAGTTGCAAAAAGGGTCAGCCCAGCTGAGATGTGATGTAGTGTTTTGTATATTAATTTTATTTTTATTTTTAAAAGTTAAAAAGTAAAGGAAGATGATTTGATCTGGAGTGTCCAATGGCCAGTTAAAACATATTTAAAAAAACAACCTCCCACCCTCCAAACCCTCATAGTGTAATCCAATTAGTCCGTGAAGAAAATAATGATTGGACAAATTGTCTCATTCCTCCTTGCAAAGTCAAGGGCCTTTGCTGCATAAGTAACATATTTCATAGTCCATCAAGCCACTGCTTTGTCTTTAGTGTCCTGTTTTGGCTGTACTATGTTATTCACAGGAAAATACAAGAACTATTTTATTGGATGACAATAAAGTAATCTGTCTGTTGAGAGAAATTATTCCTACCCAGTTAACGGAGACCTAATTGGTGCCTCTCTTAAAGGATACTCTTGATGATCTGGGAAAAAAGAAAAGGCCCACTGAAGTTCCTGGCTTCTGTGATGTCCTGTGGCATTCAACTCTTTAAACTGAACTTGTATACTAAAGGCAATTGTCTCTTCTCAAGAGGCTAAAAATGCATTACTACATTAAAAAATTACTTTTTTTGTGTGTGGCAAGAAGCCACTCGTGTTTACTCTTCACTATGTGTTTGTTTATTTATTTATTTACTTATTTTTACATACAGAAACACAAACTTAGGAGGCTCCTGACCAACTGTGAGGTCTCAAGTAGAGAGAGAGAGAAAGCTGTCACATCCTGTATTCTGTGCTGTTTGCTTTTTGCCATCAGACAGGGCAGGTCAGTTCTCTGTTTACAGGGTGAAAAGTCATGGATACAACATAAGACATGAGGAATGGGAATAAAGAAGTCAAAGCCTGTTAGTATACCTTTCTAAATCAGGGGTAAGAATGGTGTTCTAAATGCTCAGTGCAATATTGTATCAACCTGTTTCACATAAAAATATTAGAGAGAATAGAGAAAAATCTGGGCATGAAAACCATTTTTAAAAAGGGAAATAAAAAAGGCTGAAATTATCTTGTCTTCAAAAAAATGATTTTGATAGTTCTTGTTAACCTTTTTTTTTTTTTTTCCCATAACAACAGAATATTCAGTAAAACAGTAAGTGATAAATTCCAAATGTTTGAGAGAGTTGTTCTAGAGGGCTGCCATGGCATAGTACTGAAAATAAATCAAATGACTAAAATGTGATGACATGGGGGATAGTTAGCACAGCTTTTCAGCTTTTGAAGAGGGAAACATAGTTCTAATTTACTTTGAATTTCAGAGTCTTTTTGTCAAGTTCTTTATCACATGGTGTTAAAAAAAACCCACAAGAAATGTACCTGGAGGACTTTCTATATCAAGGCAGGCTGAACATGCTGGAACTTGTAAGCATGGAAGAGGTATGTATGTGGGAAGTGCTATGGTAGAGGTGAATACGAATATGATAGCTGCAGAGGGGATAAGTTGGGAGTAGCTGTTCATCATCTTCCATAAGAACCAGGAGAACACAGTGTAATTATGACCTAGTAGGCTTAGACAAGGGAAAAAAAAACCAACACAACCCTCAGCAATTCCCTCCACCACTCCCCCATACTACAGAATTTAAACTGTAGAGTACCTCTCTCTACCATTTTTGAAAGGTCAAAAGTACAAACTCATTTAAAAAGAGACTGGAAAATCAACAGAGAACTGACTAATGAGTAGTTATTAAAGACAATGGTGTAAATGAAACCTGTGGCTCAGGAGATATTATCCTCATTTACTTAATGACATGTATTTTGCATGTTCCTCGATGCTAGCAGTTACGGAGATGGACTACATACTAGACGGACTATTGTTCTTATCTGCAGTTGTATTTTCTAGAGTCCTAATTTGTATATGGCTCTGTGTACAAAAATCCTCATTTTAATCTTTTTTCCAGAGCCTAACAAAGATCCAAAATAACTTGCTGTTAAGATACTCTGTGCGGTTTGTTGATACCCATGTTCTACTTGATAAAGGTGCATTGCAACATCAAGTGCGAAAGTGACAGTATTTTGTTGCTAAACTGGGTGGGTACAGTAATATTAACAATTGTTCTTACTCTGAAGAATACTTTAGGATGTGATGAGAAGGAATGTTTTGAAAAGTCAGCTTTCTGTATCTTAAGGAGCACTTACATTATGTTTCTAGCCGTGATTACGCTCCCGTTACACTCCGCCTAGATGATGTTGATTGCATTACTGAGTGATGACTGGACCTCTGGAAGTGTTATAATGTATATACTGTTGGTACATGATGTGGTAGAAAGCAATATCTTTCTATATCCCAGTTCAGGACTAAGGAAATAAATGCACTGTGCCGTATTACTTGCACTCTGTTCATGAATCTGTGTCTCTGCAATTTATTTAAACATAAACAACTCTCTGGTTGCCTTCAACACTTTGGCTCTTCTCTTCAAAATTCTTTGGCAGAAGAATGCTTTCTCCTGTCTTGCAAGTGTTTAGTTGCTTGTCAACCTATTCAATGTGTCATTTTCTGAGAGCCCGGTTGGGCAGCAGTCAGAACAGAAGCTTGTTGTTTGGGGGCCTCCTACACACTGGGCTACAATGAAAGAAAGGTATTTTTGAAAGATAATGTTTTGCCTTAATTGAATAAAATATTTATTAAGTTCTTTTAAAATATACTTATTTAAATGTAAAATGTAAAATTGTTAAACATGTAATTAATATATAGATTCAAGTACAACAGTCCTGAAAAAGTACATGTTACAAAGCATAACGTATTACCAAGTGTAGGAACAGTAAATAAAAAATGATTCCTAGTATGTGGATCTGACCCTTCAGAAAAACAGACCCAATTGAGAAATGTTGGTGAATTTATACTTAGAAAGAATCTAAAAAGCTTAAGGAGTCACCTGCTGGATGTACATAATAACACAGTTGTCTGCTACCTATGACTTAAGTTTAGCAGCAGAGCCAAAGATTATGGTTTTGTCCACTTGTATCAGCAGAACAGTTAGAGTTATACTCAATTTTCAGCACATACATACTTATATTTCATTGGCTTCTGAACTGAAAGCAAAGCATATGCCTATGTTGTTTTGCTGAATAGTGGTGGACCCCAGGATGCTTGAATGCTTTTGTGCACTTAGGCCAAATCAAGAAGTGTTTCTGGAATGCAGGATATTTCTAGCAGAGTCTAATATGTTACTGGTTTGACAAATCTCAAATTCAGCTTGTTTTTAGCACAGCAGTGTGTCTGCACTGGAGCAGTCTACTTTGACTTGTACAGTTTTGTGCTTGTGTAAGGACTCTCTTGTATGCCTTTCCTTTTACAATGAAAAACAAAGAAATTAAAAAACCCAAACAACAACCTACCTCAAAACTCAAAAGAGAAAGAACAATTCCTGCGTAAGTCTTAAGGGAAGAGCTGTGCTTTTTTCCAAGGTTAAAGCCAATATATTGAGACAAAAGAAGGACCAGTTAATAGAATGTAGGATGTTCAGGTAAAATGAAGACAAGTTTCATCTAAGATGAAGAAGATGCCTACTGTCTAGCAAGCACAGTCTGAAGAAGACATAATACCTAATAACTTATCTGTACCTGGGTTATTAGGATAAATCTCCAGATAAAGATATGTGTATAATGGAAGCTTCAAAAGCTGCAAATCTGATGTGATAAATGATTCAAAGTACAGCACATTAACTTAGATTTTAATGTTTGTAAAATGAATGAAACAATGCATCTATATGCCAAAGCCATATTATCATAAACATATTTGCCAAAATAGATGACATAAATTGCACTTAAATTTAGTAATCTGTGATGGTATGCTTGAATGTGACTTCGTGAATAAATGTGAACAATTGCTCCTTTAAGGTAAAGGTCCACGTACATGTGATTAATCAGATTGAAATGACAGGGCGGACAGCACATGCCATGCCTAGTTATCAGAATGATTGATTTTAGTCGATGTTACTGGATGAAAAAATATCTGTTAATAACTACAGCTGCAAAACTCCTGATGTCACTGATAGCACAAATCACTTCTCACATTCTGTATTATCTGGCTCATTTGCAGATACAGAGCATAAAAACTGATCCATTGGAACACAAAATTATAATATACAGATTTATGCAAGAGGGATGACTGCAAAGTACGTTGCATGTAGTCTAAGAAGCTGAAAATTGCTGCTGTTGTAGCTGTCATAGGCACGTTATTTTCTTTGGTTTGTGTGGAGTTTTTGCTGTCAAGCTTTTATCCTGCAGATTGTGCTGTACCTCTCTTCCTGCTTAAACCAGAAAATCAGTCACTGAACCTGGATGCTATTAAGTGTTTTTAGAATAGTGCTTAACTAACTTGGTTGATTTGCACATTCTGCTGAAAGAACATTTGGTTGTTTATTGCAGCCTCTGAACAAACATGTTGTTCCAAAATCAACAAATAAGATTACACATTGCATTACATCAACAGAATTGTTTACCGTAGGTATATCCCTTACCATATAATATTTATCTGTTTAGTTAGTATGCTTTATTTTGAAAGATCTGGAGTTTATCTTCATCAAACATTTTGTCTTATCTGCATTTTGCCAGGGCTAACAGGGAATGTGGGTTTCTTATGGACCTCAGAGGAAGAGAGGGGCAACACATAATCTTATGTGTTTGGTAGGATGCCTTGTTCTTGCATTCTCTCTATTTACTACTGTGTGTAAGAGTCTGCCCTGACCATTTTCCCACCTGTTCAAGGTGCTTAGCACCTTCTAGAAGGTGGAATAAGCTTTTTTTTATTATTATTATTTTTTATTTTTCTTCCCCCCCCAGCCTCTTGTGTCCATAAACTGCCGAATAAACACAGATCTGAGAGAAATCATTGTTAACTGCTTCTCCCCCTCCCCTAGTAATTAACCTCTTGTTGTTGTAAATCCAGCCCCTTACCCAGCCCTTCTTCACTAGCTTTTCATCTGCCATTCCCCACTGCCCCAAAACAACACATTTCATATACCTCCAAACACAAAAATCTTTGTAGATTCTTGGAGTCCCCTGTCCACCTAGAATTCATAAATGCATCTGTTTTCAGGAAGCACACAGAATGCTGGTCCAAAACGCTGAGGCTTTTGCTTTCTTGGAATAAGAAAATTGTCCTTTGCTCTTTCAAGCTTCTCCTTTCTGCTTCATAGGTAAGTTCTTCAACTTCAAAAATATTTGCATAAAAAACCCCCAGATTGTTCAATGAGTATGCTATTTCATTATGCTGCTGTTTAATTATGGCTGGTGTTCTGTAGAAGACCAGAGTATGGTCATAGTGGTACTAGATAGCCTCAACAATTTATGGTTGTAAATGATAGGGAAAAAATGTGAAGTTACAAAAAAGCAGGGATGATTCTTACTTAGTAGGATATTAAAAAATTGCTATCATTGTTTGTTCTTATTTCTCCAGAGGACTTCGTTCTTGATTATGATTCCGTTGCGGTAAGTGCCTCTATCAATCACAGGGAGATGAAGTCCTTGCCTGAAGATGTGCATATAAAGATACCCCATACAGCAGCATGCCCTGAAGGAGCTTGGTGGTAATTTCATAGGTGCCAAATATATTAATGTGAGTGCGGGTAGACTGGCTTGTTTCCAAAGTCTGAGGTATTTCAAGATTAATTAATTAATTATTTTTTATTATTCCTGTGATTCTTTTAGGAATAACTCCTTTTGAACTTTGAATGGAAGGATAACATGGCATATATCAATATGACTTTGTATAATAATTTTAATCCATGAAGAATTTTTTATAAACATTAACATCATAACCCCCAACACCACCTCTGTCTATATTGCCCTTTTATATGTTGAGAAGGAGTAAGTGGGAATTCTGTGTTAGATGCTTTCATCGAAGGAATGGAAAACAGGATGAATCCTTGACACTAGTGCAAAGTACTTAGGAGTTTACTGAGGAATCATCCCTCAATCTAGAAGTCGTAACTTTTAAAACATTTAACATTTAGAATGGACCCAGTTACCCTCTAAGCAACTAATAATTTTGAAATGCTGTTGGGCACACATACCCATAAATTCCCTTCCCTCATGTTCCTTTCATGCAAATAATGAACATTGTACTAAGCAGCAAATATGCTTTTGTCTTTTTTTCAAGCAAAAGAATAAGAGTTGACTTTAAACATGCACGTGTTTGTGTGGTGTTCCTGAATTCACTGTTTGATTTGTTTGAAGATACAGCAGTGAAAACCAAGAAGATGTGTTTAAAATACTGCCAGTTGTTTTTATGTGCAAGAAGAATCCCAGCCATGAAGGAATCTGAACTAGGAGGAGACAGCAATTCTTAGCTGCACTCTTTTACTAACATGAGTAAGCCATTGCTTTGGCCATAAGATTGAGTGAAGATGCACCACCTAAGGAATTTTAGATAGAAGATCACAGTTTGACACCGAGTACAGGGCGTACATACGCAAGCGCTCTGTCTCCAGGCAGAGCTGCAGGAATCTTCATGCATTAATAAATAACCTGCTGTAAGACAGATTATGTTCCTTGGATATCAATCACTGATAAATATCATGTTTCTGCTCACGATGTAAGAATACTAAATGGAAACTCATGAAGATTTCAGATTGCCATTATATTTACAGTCCTGGGGCTTACTGCTGAGAATTATTGGATGTCTTTGCCTCTCAATATGGGCTGAAAGCATTCCCAGCTTGCCTCTTAGACTTTCAAATTAAATTTAATTTTATTTCCTACAACCCTACCTCTGAATCACTGTAAAGAATGCAAAAAGCTACCAGATCTTCACTAGCTGGACTCAGTGAGGAAACAAAACCCCAAACCCAATCTTTCCTGATTCTATATCTGGCAAATGGTTTGGACCAAAGTGTTCTGGGTATTGTGTGATTCCACGGACTGAATGCATGGGGGAGAACGGGAGGAAGTATGACAAAAAAACCTTGAAGTGTTGGAGTGCCTTCTAGTAGCTGCATGATGAAAGAGCAATTGTTTCATTCCCTTTCCTTCTACCTGGCCATCAACTCTTTTTCTGTCAGCAGTCTGACATCCCCCATTTCCAGCTGCAGACAACACATCCCTCCATGTTCTGGTGTCAAGAGGCATGGTTAGTTCAACCCTGGATTATTGCCATCTTTCTGTAGCAGTGACTCTGATTTCTTTGCAGTCTGTTATGCTTCCCTCACCAGCCCCTCTTCTCCACTGGTTGAAACAAAGATGAGAGATTGTTTATGAAATTCAGGAATTCTGTGTTGAAGACTGTTGGTGTTTTGAAAGAAGCCACAGTTGGGTGTCCTGAGTCTAGACTAGTATTTTTCAGTATGAATGCAGGTGCTGTTTCATTCCTTATAAATTTTGGCTTATTAAAAAATAATTCCAGACGTTTATTCCTCTTCTTAAGGGAGAAAATACAGTCAGAATAGATGGTTATCTTTATTTCCCCTCATTTAGCATATCAACAGATTAGCTTGTGATAATTTTTTAATGAACTATCAAGATAAGAAGGAACTCAAAGCTTGCTAAATAGTCTTACTCATGATTTCGGTGTGCCTATTCATGACAAGAAAATTGTTTTGTGCGGTAATGTTCTACTTCATACATCATGCTTAGCACACCATGGGCTTCATGTCAGTGGGCCTCCTGAATTTTCTGAGATGGCTTCAGTGTGAGGGAAAGCTTACTATTTTGCTATTAGTTTGTATTGCAGAGTAAAGAATTTTCAGAAAATTACCGCAAAAATGTACAGCATTTTCAAATGTAGAAATCACTCACTTAGAAGAAAGCCATTTATGAGTTGAGAAAGGTAGGTAGAGACTTTTTAGAGGTATATTCAGCCAATTTTGATTCTCTTAAATTATCTTAGGTATTTTCAAGCATTTTTTTTTCAGCAGATTCGTATTTCAGACAGTATTTCTGACAATCCATTTTGTGCTTCATTGACCACAAGGTTTGAAATTCTAGTCCATTTTGGCACAGTAGTGCCAAATTTGTAGTGATAAATGGATAAATTTCTTATTTTAAACAGGTCTCTGGTGTTTAATTTGAGATCTGTAATTTTTTTTTTGGTTCATTACTTCTGCTATTTTTCTGTCTAGGAAAAAGTGATCAAAAGAGACAGAGGGATCAAGGTGGAATATTGCTTTAGACTTGTTCATATAAAACAAAAAGAAGAAGAAATGGATTGTCCAAGGGAGGGTAAATATACTCATACCACGTGTTCATTTTGCTTTAACAGAAGAAATTTTATAATTTTATGACTTTTTTTTTTTTGGTGACAAATGAAAGACCATATTTTTCATGGTGATAATTTTTTCTGTCCCAACATTGCTACTCTCAGGAATGTATTTAAAATGTGTAGCCCATGATTCATAATCGAGTAGTATGCTTCCTAACAGTATTTTCATAAGCAAAGATATTTTATACAGGTGTACCATGAATTAAATTTCTTGAATTTCAACAGAGTGGTAGTGTTGCTAAATTATAACCTCCTATACTAAAAGTAATAATACCTCCTGTCATTATTTAAGTGTCTTGTACTATGCAATTATGAGGAGGAAGCTGAAGAGGAGATTAAGCACTGAGCAAGTGCTTCTCTTTTAGCATATTCTCTATTATTCTTTATCCAGTTTGCAACAAACCACATGTCCACATAAACTGGCCCTGAATCCAGAGTTAGTCGTGTTTGCCTAATGCTACAGAAATTTACATTTTATGTTACTCATGTAAGATTTTCCTGATCTTAGTCTTTAAAATTGTGTAGGTTTTTTCATATTTTCCTTACCCTAAACCTCTCCGCATATCCTCATTTCAAAACTGAAATATTTGAATAAATTCTAACAAATAAACAAAATTTTTCTTATACTTTCCTATATACAATCTTTCAGGCAGTCATTGAATAATCTCAATATGTTGTGTAAAATAGATGGTTTTGCTGATCAATAGATACTTCAAGTGTATACTAAATCTTAGAGGAAGAAATCTATGTAGTCTAGACGTACAAAATGGTGTCATTTCCTTGAACAGGAGTTTGAAGTCTTCAGAGGACAATGAGTTTTAAATAAAAGTAATAATAATTTTTTAAAAATGAGAAACTTGTTAGCCAACTGTCTTGTCATATGGCTGTTTCAGCTACTGTAGCCTGGATTTTTAAAATCTTTATATAATTGTATTTATTAATATTTTATATCAAAATAAAACATGGTTTATAATATTATATGTTTTTTCTTCAGATTGGTGGAAAATATTCTTATATTTACTTATGTTGTAATATCTTGGAGAGCACACCTTTTATGTAGACTATAATTAAATAGAGAGGACAGAGTGAGATTACAGTACGTCAAGAGGGCAAAGAAGGGAGTTGCCTACCTGGGGCTAGTGAATAGCCTGAGAGAGCTGAGCAGTATTATGCTATATCTAAAGGCAAGGCAGAAAAATAACTGATCCTTAGTGGAAAGAAAGTGCTTGCTTCTGAAATAGGCGTACTGTGGTGAGGAATAGGACTAATTTTGCTTTCCCTTATTTAATTTGGTCTGTAGCTTGTACACTTTTACGTGAATTATATTTCCCTGTGTATATTTTATGTTGTGAACTATTCAAATTCCTGATTTTTTTTTTTTTTGTGTGTGTACATCTTATGTGTGTTTATTTTCACAAGGAAAATCTATTTTGCATGTGTTGGGTTTTAAAAAGAAAAAAAAAAATTCCAGGAACTCATGATAGTGCTCTATTTTTTTTGTTGTTGTTGTTGTTACATTTTAAGCTTCCTTTCACAGTAGTTTCAAAAATGTGATGGTGTCTAGAAATGCTAAACTGTTACTCTATAGTACAAATAGAAAATCTTTTGGTTAAGAAAAGATAAAATGTTTTGACTGGCATATACTTATATGTGCGCATGTGTGTGTATGTATGCATATACACATACTAATATGTATGCATGTATTCAATATATATATACATTCAATATATCACATTCATGTATGTAAAATAGTTTTATGTATATAATACCTATGTTATGAATAAGTGATAAATATAATACTTACATCATGAACTGTGATAATAGAAGTATGCTAAAACTTAAACAGAGATTTCAGAATGCCCAGGTGAATTTTTGTCTTTAAAAATCTGAAGGAAATTTTTTTTTTCATTTTTTTCATTTTACCATTTTCTTTATTGTTACAATTTCAGTAAAGCTGTTTTGCATTAAAGGGAAGAATAAGGGGAAAATAAAAGTAATCCAACGCAAAACCTTCTCTTTGGAAATTTCTGATAGGGCTTACTGTTGGATTTCAGCAGGCTGTGCATTTGAGGAAATGTTGGTTTGTATTCTGAGATGTGCTCACTGTGCTTACCACAGTAAGCTACTGAAATCACAAAATACTTCTAACACTGTTTAGACTTGAGAACACTATCCCACTCCCAGATTTGGTGGAACTTGGCCAACAAGTTAAAAAAAATATCACTGTACCTAGAAAAAACATGATCTTATTAAGCCTCATTTCTTCAGAAATCAGGCCAAAGCAGTGTTAAAAGAAGACAAAAGAATACAGTGCTCATAATAAGGAAATGTAGAAATATGTTTAGTATTTAGATCAGTGTTTTTAAAGAGAACTAAGGCTTTTTCTTGGAGTGGGAGTTGGGATTGATTACTGACTGATCGAATCTAGAATTCATCAGTCTTCTTCATTTATTTTGATACCTGTGGATTTGTAACAAAGGCGATGACTCTTTAAAACAAAGCGCTTCTCCTCCTTTTTTTCTCACCGATTTTGTTTAACTTGTTGAACTGTGTTGACAGAAATGAGTTGGAAGGAAGGGAGTTTGGACAAATTTATCTCTGTCATAAGGAAAATCACACTTGGGAAAGAGAAAAGGCAAGGAAGATCTTATAGTATTTTAATATGCCTTAGAATATTATTAGACAATTATCACAATTAAATAAAAAATTCTGTCTCCTAAGTAATGTGCCAGTTTTCAAAAACAAAGTATTCCTTGTTTTCTAATACTTGAGAGATTAATCAAGTTGCCTACTAAAACTGGGAAGTGCTAAAACATGTCTCTTATTTATCATGCCACGTCCCTCTGCTAGTTTTTTTCTCCTATTGAAAATGTAGGTTAGTCTGAGACTTAAAATTGTTAGTTTTCTACTCTCTCTCTTTACTTTAATGTCCTTTATTTTCATGTGCAGTCAAAGAAGCAGGAGTGTAAGCTTCCATGCTGTGTGTATAAATAACTCCTCTAGTATCTAGCAAAAATTAAAACACAGCATTAGCTCTGATAGCTGCATTAGCTGGAATGGTTTACCTGGGATACATTAACTAATAGACTTGTATCTCTTTAAGAAAGATCTAATTAGCTTACTTTTGTTACATAAACCAAACCACATTGTTTATTATAATAAAACCTACATAAAATAATGAATAGAACATCTTCTATTTATAATTTCATTCAAATTAGATGACTTAAAGGTAATTTCTACATTTTAAGCATTTAGTTTCATGGCATTCCCTAGCAATTGATTGACTATAATGCCTCAAATGTTTGCCATTATTAACAAACATTTAATGTAAGATTAGATCAGTCATAAATATTTTATAGGAAGAAAATATATTCTTTCAGGTGTTTTACAGTATCTTTATGCCTGTAATTCTGTGCATCTGCATACAAATAAAAAGGATGCTTTATTAGTATATTGCACTCCTACCACATCATTCTGTTTTGGGTGAGTCAGTCTCAAAGCACTCTGAAGATTGTTTCAGTTTTGCTTCTGAAGTCAGCTAGGTAAATTTTGGGAGGACTTGCCTTCTTTCTCCTTGCCACTGCCATCTCTGCAACCTTTGAAGTGAAGGTATGGCTATTCCCAGGTGTCTGAAGGGCTGTCATCAACTGTTTGTAACATACCTTGTGCCTGGCACTGGGAGAGGTGGGTCCTGCAGCCTCCTTGTTTTGTCAGACAGCAATCTGGAGACCCCTATGACATATATGCCATCTTGGTTTCTTTTATAAGGGAAAATTGAAGTGTTATGATGTCTAAATAATGGTATAGGGTTTTGAGGGGCTGTGGGTTGGAGATGCTTTTGCTCAGCAACTTGAATTGGCTTTTTGTATCACGGTTGATGGGTTTCATTTTGCTTCGCAGGGAAGGCAAGATTTGCACCATGGTAGTCCCATATAAGTAAGGCAGATGAGTCTGCCTAAATCAAGCCAGTGAAGGGGAAGGTGTGCAGAAGAAAGTGAATTTCATTTTTACAGACTGTTATGGCAGGATTGCTAAAAACATAAATATTATAACTTTTAGACACATGGTTTAAATAAAAAAAAGTGAACCTTCAGAGGGAATGAGCCATATTCTACAAGAGATTTTCCTCCTTCACTTTCTTTGCTTTATGTATCCAAGGAACTGCATACCACCTGCTGCTGGTGCATTAGGCCCACATCCCTCCTGACTACTACTCTCGTTTTTATTAGGAGAAGAACAGTTCCCAAAGTTTCCCTCTCAGGGGCTCATAACACATATCGGGGTTGTGATTCACCTGCGGCAGTCAAATATCCCGTGGGTTAGTGACCCCATTTGTAAGTACACACTGTCTTACAGCACATGGACTCGAACTGAGGAACCGCTGATGTGAACAATGCGCAGGGTTGGATGTGAGCAGCAGCAGCAGCACCCTGGTGTGGAGCTTCCTGGAGAACGGTCGCAATTTTACAAAGAAATAGCACACCTCGGAAATGATGCTCGGTAAGATTAGTCTGCTGTGTGCTTTAGGGCCATTCTTCACTGTAGAAGTTTAATAAGCCCGAAGGTAGCATAGTGTCTGCTCTGCAGCCTGCCTGCTCCATTTATTCTCTTGCTATCTGAAGATAAAACAGTGTTGGGTGTATATACTGTTGTGGTCGTATGTTAAACAAATTTCTTTCAATGCCTTAAAATAGAAATAATACTAGTTGCTAAAGAGAGGAGAATAGTATTTCACAGAACCAGTTAAAACTGTTTAGCCAAATGGAATTAACAATAATTTTTTAAAAAAGTTGTTTTCTAGTTTAGGTCTGTTCTCTGTTTTCTGTGAAGTTTTGTGCACCTATAAATTCTGTCAAGTCTGTTTTTGTTGACAGGAAATATTGTTCTTCATTTGGAAGTTTGATTTGCTTCCTTTGAGATTTCTTGATATATAGTATGAGTGCAGCTATAACTTAAGCTTGAAAAATCCCACCCTCCAAGTGCGTGTAAGTGAAGATGCTATAAATCATCAATGAGGCTATTCTGTTATATATATATACTGTTTTTTTCTAGCTTTGGAAAGGGCCTGTGCTGGTAGAGAAAATGTAAGTGAGAGGCTTCATATTAGATAGGATCACTGAAATCTTCCTTGGAATTTGCCATTTTTCAAGGTCCACAAAACTTAGGTATAGAAATGTTAACTTCCTTGAATGTGTACCTCTGTGATAACCTTAAAATCTGTGTGATCCACATGCTACCACGTAGGTGCTCGGGCAACAGTATTCCTTTTAACAATTAACACGTTGTTAAGAAAGATAAGGGACTAAAACAATAAGACCCAAAAAGATGTCTTTTCTTATGTAGAGCATGGGATTCTTATGCTTTTAGAGTAATTTTATCTGTGTACTTTGTGACAGCTTCTTTTTTAAAATTTTTTTTTCATTTAGCTATGGATTAGTTGTCTATACTAATGCAAACAGCAGTCCCCAGTCAATGCAGAGAATGCTGTTATTAAGTTGTATATGTATGAATGCTGTCTTTGCTTTTTTTCATTCTGCTTTTTTTGGCAAACAGGAATAGGAAAGAAAGGGAGAATAGGCTGACAATGTCCTTTTGTGCTGTTTAATGAAAAACTGTTACAAAGTCAACAGTATGACAGAATTTATTTCCGTTCAGCACATACCAAATAAATACAGATTTGTTTACAATACCACCATTTTACCATTTACTTCCCTTATTTTACTACATGATAAACACAGTATTATGTAAGACCATTTCTCTTCTTTGTACACCCTGCAAAAATAATAAAAGCACTTAGTTCCCTGAGCAATGGTACTAATGAAATATCTTCTACTGAGCTGGTCTTGTGGTTAATTTTACTTTGGAGCCTTAGAAAGATACAAAGGCTGAAACTTTTCATTGTTTTTGTACCTGAGCTCTTTCCCATGGTGGCTTCTCTGGTGTGTATGTTCATGCCACAGGCTGTTCCTCTTCAGGGATGCACGTTGGAAGTCTCTCCCCTTCAACAGAAGTCTCTTGTGATAATACCTATGGGAACAGTGTATTTAACCCCTCCACCCCCAAGTTAAATGTCAGCAAAACTAACAGTTCAGAAGGTGATTAATGAGAGTGGTAAGCAGGCTGACAGAGAAGATAGTATTGACTGCATAAACCTCTTTAGCTAGGAAACTGGGTTAAGAAGGCCCAGAAAAAAAAATGTAATCAATAATGCTTCCTTGTCGTGTGGTATAGGAAGTAGGAATCACTCACAATAAGTTACAGCTCCAAGGAAAATGTATGCCATTATGGTAAGTGTGATATAAATAAGTAGGTAGGCTGGCTTTCACTGCTGCCTATTACTAAGTCATTGTACCACCCTAGATTGCCTTAACTATAGAGATTCATAGAGAATTTCTTGTAGTGAATGAGCAAAACTCTGGTGGAACTTGGAGACTGATAGTATAGCTTGTTTTAAATCACTCATTTATTTCTTTTAGTGATACAGTAAAAGCTGAACCTAAAGCAAGAGCAGAAGTCTCTTCCCTTTGTCCTTCAAATTCTTTGGGAAAGAATGCAACATTTTACTGTCATTTTATACAGGTACGGTGAGGCAGATGTTTTTTCTCTGGTTGCAATCCCCATCTTAATTATTTAGAAAAACTGAGGAAATATCTGGGTTTATATGTTGTTTGAGCCAGAAGTTGAGGGTTAGCAGTCTAATCTTTGGTGAAGAGAAACAAATAAAAATGGGAGAGCTCATAACTTTTGGATTAGTTTTTCTAATAAAGTAAATTTTTTTGACACTGAAGTCTGGAGATTAAAAAGTGAATGTTCTCATGGTAACACTAGCTCAGCTGCTTTACACAAATAGATTTTTAATTTTTTTTTTTTTGTAGATTTCTAATGCTTACTATAGTACCATATGTTTTGCTCTGCATGGAAGAAATTGCTCTTCTTGCAAGGTGTATACTGCCTTCTCTACACTGTCAATAGCTAAACAGTACTAATAGCAATGATTGAAGGATGGGATGTACAGCTTCGATAAGTTCAGTTAGTAGAACTAGGTTTTCATTTCCTGAGTCTTGATTGTTGATGATATTGATGTAACCTTAATTTTAGCTGTGTATATGTTTTGAAATGTAAATATGAACCAGCACATTTGAAAATGTCATCAAGCATAAATGAAATGTGCTAGACTATGTATCCCTCCAATGCAAAACATAAAAAGCAAAGAAATAAGCAGCTAAGTAATTTGATATCCTGTGCTTCCCTTAGGTCTGCATCTCATCCTTATCTTCCTCCCTTCTATCACAAACAGCTCACCTATCTTTACCCCCCGATGCAACAGTCTTTTTTTATCACCCACCGTTATTGTTTTCCAACATACTTAATAGAAATTATAAAGCTGAACTTTACAAATTAAAACTGTCACACAGGTCAGCTAGACTCTGGGTATTTCTGCTCATGGGTTGTGCTGGCCAGTGCAGCTGACAGATGATGTAGCAGGGCTTTTTAAAGTGCTTCTCTGGATTTTTCTGCACTTTTGAGGTCTGAAGAGGTATCCTCAGCATTGAGTGTGCTGCCCTCTGCTGCTGTGTCTCCTTCTCGTTATAGACTGTTGGTGACACCCCTACCTGGGCCAGGAACCTGGTTGTCAGACCAAGGCTGCTGGAGGTGAGGTGAAGCTAGGAGCAGCGAGTGAGGATCAGCAAGGCACAGGTATACCTACAGCATAGCGCAGGAAAAGGTCAAGGGCCAGAGCTTAAATACAGCTCCTGAGCTGAGGCGCAGAGGCAGGTTTTTCACAGCTCCTTTCCCAGCAGCTGATCCAAGGTTATCCAGCAGCGCCATTATTGGAGCTAGCCTTGAGCACAGGCAGCTAAAGCCCAGGAAGGGTTGGGGGGAAGGCTACGGTGTGCCTCTGTACCTCAGTCGGGGCTCTGACTCTATAGAGAGTGTGCATCTATGTAAATAGAGTTCCCTGCGGATAAATGGAGCTGGCTGATGTCATTGCTAGGCCACTCTCAATCATCTTTGAGAGGTCATGGCAATCAGGAGAGGTTCCTGAAGACTGGAAAAAAACAAATGTCATCCCTGTCTTCAAGAAGGGTAA
>NW_010319645.1:4667-18706 GCF_000700745.2 Antrostomus carolinensis | reverse complement strand
TGCAGGACCTTGCATTTGGCTTTGTTAAACTGACAGACTCCTTCAAAGCCTTTCTTAGTGCTTGTTGAGAAGTGTGCATTAATCCATTATTTGCAAAAAACCTCCCCTCCTCCCCGCCCCCCAATCCATTATGTACAAGTCAGAGACAAAATAAGGTGCCACAACTCATATTCGTGCCTCAAGTTATGGTCAGAGAAAACTCCTGAAAACAAACTTTTGACCAGTGAGATTTTACCGGTCAAATCTCATGTTTTCAGTGAGGGATTTGTGCACCTGAACCCCCCATCAACCACCAATATAACATGAATTTTTGCATCACTATAGCCTCTCTGACAGTTACTCCATCACAAGACAGCTTCAGTTTACTACCATCTCCCAATGCACCAGATGGATCCCTGTCATTATCCCCAGTGTGGTGCTGCCTTACTATCAGTCAAAGATACACAATTGATTCATTATATTATTGCTTTTAGGATGTGAACTAATGAGATGTCTTGAAAATGTCATCTAAGCTTCTTCATATTTCCATTTTGGTGCCTTGAGGGAATATTATGTGTCTCCAAAGCTATTTATACAAGGAGGATTCATAAAGTCTGAGGAAAGAAGCCTGATAATAAATAATAGTAATAATCATAAATTACAAACTAACAACAAATAGTGATAAAAATAAATAATACCTAATAAAGTAGATGTTTATCTAAAGTGCATTGACATTATTCTGCTGACTCCAGTGGAGGTGCACTATTTTACACTGCTAGGAATTTGGCCCATAGATTCTATAAAAGGCAGTAGAAGTGCAAAGTAACATAATTGGAGAATAGCAAAGATAAAGATGCAAGACAGGGATCACTTTTTTGCAAGAGGGAACTTTGCTGCGCTAAAAGCAGGGTGACAATCCCTGACTGGGAGTATAGAATCATACAATCATAGAATCATAGAATGGTTTGGGTTGGAAGGGACCTTAAAGCTCATCCAGTTCCAACCCCCCTGTCATCAGCAGGGACACCTTCCACTAGACCAGGTTGCTCAAAGCCTCATCCAGCCTGGCCTTCAACACTTCCAGGGAGGAGCATCCACAACTTCCCTGCACAACCTGTTCCAGTGTCTGACCACCCTCACAGTGAAGAACTTCTTCCTGATATCTAATCTAAACCTACCCTCAAAGGTTCTCTACTTGAAATACTTAGTCACCCATGTGTTTTCTTGCATTAGAAAAACTAAAACAGTTTGTGGATCCATTGACTTCATGTAAATACCCTGGAGGTAAAAGGAAATGTAGTAGAAAATGTCATGCCAGACAGCAGTAAGAAATAGTAATAGTCTCAACATGCCAATGACCAGAACAGAGAAGGCGAGTGAAAAACAGATGAAAAGCTATACCAGGAAAAGAGAAGGGTGAGACATAGCATGATGAAATTGCTTTGTTTCCAACAAGCAGACCAAAATGTTAAACTGCAGCTCAGTGTTTACGCACAAGATTGTCTGTGGGACTTTCCAGTCTTCTGCCCAAGCCTTGGTCATAGTTATGTAATAACAGCAGGAGACATAGAACGCCACAGACTGCATTGGAGGCATCAACAACCCAAACCAACTTGATGCAAGTGAGTCTTCTGACAGGCTTCTCGGGAAGAGTTTTCAGGCTCCCTGAGGCACTAAGCAACTTTTACAGAGAGGAAAATCCGGAAATTTTTACATACATTATAAATTCCCATATATTCTGCCAGCCTTCCCTTCTCTGACATTAATACAGAGTCACACCATATGCAGCTTTCCACCTTTGATAAAGTTATCATTTATGCAACACCTTGCTGTAGGACCAAACATTGCCATAAGACCCCAGAATGTTTGGGTGGGTTGGAAAGATTCAATATATTGCTATCCCTGCCAGAGACTGTAAGTCCTATTATTTAAAGTTTCTTGTGACTGGCAGTATTCAGACTGACAGAAGAGCTAATTAGTCTAAGGTATCTTGGGAGCCTTTCTGCTGAATTCAGAAGGCCTTGGGATCAATCAACTGGGCTTTGTGCTGCCAGGAAGAAGAGACACTTGCCCTGGGCTGCTGTGTTGGACTATTTCAGTATTGTGTCTGAGTCATAGCATTAAATTTCCTCCCCTGTTCAATGACATACAGGTTCATTTGACAGTCATTTCTCGTTGTTATTCTGCATCAAATGCTTTGGCAGACTCTGCTGAGGAGACAGGTGTCCAAAATACATATTTTAAAATCAAGCTCCATGAAATCCTCAAATATTAATAGTTGACTCCCACCTGAAAAATTAAGCTCTCATTTCCTGGTACCTCTCAAACTATATAGCTAAAACCAGCACCCCTCCCACTCTTTCTTAGATGACAGTTTCAAGCCACATTAATTAATTAATTTCCTGGGTATCCTAGGAGAGAAACAGGTCATAGATTATATTATTCCTAAATTAAAAATGCGTAAACTGAGACATAATGATATTAAATTAACTGCTTAGCAAGGTCAAGATTAAACAACTGACTGCTAGGCCGCATTCTTTTCATAGGAAAGAGGTAAAATTCAGGTCTTGCAGGCAAATCTGACCAAATAATGAAACACTTCAGACTTTATTGAGAATTGGATGGAGGCCCACATTACCTGTATCATGGTTAGAATTTTTGTGAAACAGATATGACAAATAAGTTGGAAAAGCCTTTTGACTGTGTGCTGGTTGTGGCTGGGATAGTTAATTTTCTTCAGAGTAGCTGGTAGAGGGTTGTATATTGGATTTGTGATGAAAACAGTGTTGATAATGCAGAGGTGTTTTCATTAGTGCTGAGCAGTGCTTACTCGCAGTCAAGGCTTTTTCTGCTTCTCACACTATCTCACCAGGGAGTGGGTCGGGGGTACACAAGAAGCTGGGAGAGGACAGCTCACTGCAAATGACCAGAGGGATATTCCATATCATACGACGTCATGCTCAGCAATAAAACCTGGGGGAAGAAGAAGGAATGGGAGATGTTCAGTGATGGCATTTGTCTTCCCAAGTAACTGTTACCCATGATGGAGCCCTGCTTTCTTGGACATGGCTGAACAACTGCCTGCTGGTGGGAAGCAGTAAATGAATTCCTTATTTTGCTTTGATTGCTTGCACAACTTTTGCTTTACCTATTCTTCCCAAGTATTTCAATCCATGAGTTTTCTCACTGTTATCCTTCTGATTCTCTCCTCTATCCCACTGGTTGGGAGCGAGCAAGTGGCTGTGTGGTGCTTAGTTGCCAGTTGGAGTTAAATGAAAGATTTTTTTATTCTTAGAAGGAGAATATAAGGACTTAATTGTCCCAGGCAAAGTACAAAATCAATCACTAGAGATATTGTCATCAAAATTGAAAAGAGGAGATTGTAGTAAGCAGAGAAAAAAATGTGAAAAGCCAGGAACAGATCCCAGGAATTTTTAATCTTCCCCAGAGCACAAAGGAGTACCTGCAGCACACAACTTTTCATTTTAAAATTAAGATAATAGTAATCTTCTGTAATGGTAATTAAATTGCTATTTCTACACTGGCATCATCTTCAATAAATGAATGCTGGAGTGAAAGGTAAGAGTAATTGTCTGATAATGATACTTTCCTTAATCACAACAGTTGAATCTAAATGTTGTGACCGGTGACTTTATGTTACAGCATGCCCAAAGAGCCTTTTGTCCTGATCAAATATGTCAAGACATAGGTCAGCTCATCTCTTATCCATGAATGTGATGGTTCTAGACCACCTAAACTAAGGTTTAGGAGATATGGGATGGTGTGCCTGCACCTGATCCAGATAGAATTGGGCTACAGGCAAAACACAGACACAAGAGCCTGGAATCACTACTAACCCAGTTCCGATATTTAACAGGGATCTGTACATTGCCTTTTACTTGTTATATTTAAAGGCTGAGATGTTCTGAGATATCCAGCCACCTTCTCACTAGTCAGCTTTTTGTTCCTCCTTTCCTTTTTATTTTTTTCGGAAAGATGCAGGCAAGTGAGAGGAATTATTTTTAAAGGACAACCATCAATGAGTAAAAGACCAAAAGAGCATGAACAGGTAGAAAGCAAGATATCAAAATACAATAAGATCAAAGAATAGAAAAGTGTCAGACATGTAACCTTTATTGTGAGTGTTAGTCCAGCAAACCCTCCTTTTCCAACACTGCGATTGTCTGCTTGAGGCTTAGGGTGAGTTACATTTCTGTATTTTCTAGTCTTGTCACAAAGTCCATTTTAGTGGTTGACCAAGAAAAAAGAAGGAGATTTTCCCAGTTTTGGTTTCCAGATACATTCGGACAGTTCAGTGTGAACTGCTCCATAGAGTCACCTTGCAGAGTTGTTCTTGCAGCTCCTGTTAATCTGATGCCATAGTCCTATTGCTGAGGTGTCTGATCCCTCATAATCGAGGATTGTTTTATATATTAATATAATATAATTTACATTTTATGGAAAATGAGTAATTGGCCAGAGATAAATCATAGATAAATCACTGAGATACAAATGGAAAATTAAAACTCTTTATTGCACACCTTGCAAAGGCAACCTCCATTTCCCTTTCAAGGTAAGTTAAAAATAAAAATTACTCAAAGTTACTCTAAGAGTGTACTACTGACTACCTAAGTAATTACATCATCTACACTACTGCAGTGCATAAAGTATGTACCCTAAACTGGCGAAAACTACTGACACTCTGGGAAAATTGAGGCCTCAGCAACTAACAGTCATTTCTGGATTTGGGGAAAGACAAAGCTTTACCAGTACATGCAATTGCAGCTTGTTTGCATAAGTATAAAGTTTAAATGTCTTAGTGATGGATCAGCTTAACACATTCTAAACAGAAGAAAAAGGGTTTGCCCTCCAAAGCATCCAGTCTTCAGAATGAGACAAGATACAAAGCATGGGTATATAGCACTGGATTTATCCAGAATCTGGACTGCAGGGAAAAGGGAAGATGGTAAAATTCTGCAGCTGCAGAACTCCATCAGATGTGCTAAAAGCACATGTCCTTTTGCAGCTTTTCTATTCAGCTCTCATCAGAAAAGTTTGCCTCTGGGTGGTTTTTAAAATTCAAAGGAACTTAGAGTGTTTTGCATGAAGGTGACAGGTTTTAAGCCATTAGATGCCTAACTCTCACTTAACTTTTGTGATAAGATCACAGCAAATAAGAATTTATGGTAATTTTGGAAGGGAAGAGTGAGCTATGTTTCTGGCTATTTAAAAGAATATCCTTCCAAGCGTGAAAGATAGCATAGAAAAAAAAAATGCAAACTGTCTGGTTTCAAAAGTTAGGCATCAAAGGTAGGAGGTGCCTTTACTATCGTAACTCAAAAATGGGATAGGAATAAAATCTTTAAAGTATAACAATGAACAATAATCACGCTGTAATTAAGCACTGTATCAGCAGATGTGTAGGTGTAGTCCCCTCTAAAATATCTATGAAACTATTGCCTTTTTGTTAGATCTGTCAAGCTCTAGGTCAAATCCAACCATGGCTAAAGAATACTGTAGATGTCCTGGTCACTGTCTGAAGGCCAAGCCAGTAGATAAAAGTTAGTGAGGACTCCTGAGAAGTTGGCTTTGGTCATTGTCAGTACAAGCAGGATTGATATGGATGCACTTTCATAAAGTAAATCTAAGAGCTACCCAATGATCATTCACCATCTTTGAAATGAACATCAGCTGTTTTAAAGCTAGACACCTGCTCTGGTAAAAAGTCATTGTCTAGGCTGCATCCTCTGCAATAAAAAGGAATAAGCATCTGCTAAGGACCTTACAAGATGTTACTTTTCTTGAACAGCTGTCCTAGGATCAATGAATCACCTTTTCCCCTTTAATGTACAGGTTATAGCACCTGGTTTCAGATATGACTCTTTGCTTTTGAATGACTAACATTAACTGAATTAACCTCAAGTCCTGTGTCCAGTTTTGAGTCCTTCACTACAAGAAGGACATGGAGGTGCTGGAGCCTGCTCAGAGAAGGGTAATGAAACTGGTGAAGGGTCTGAAGCACAAGTGTGATGAGTTCATGACTGAGGCAACTGGGGTTGATTAGCCTAGAGAAAAGGAGGCTGAGGGGAGACCTTACTGTTCTCTACAAATACCTGAAAGGAGGGTGGAGAGAGGTGGGGTTGGTCTGTTCAACCAAGGAACAAGTGACAGGACAAGAGGAAATGGCCTCAAGTTGTGCCCAGGGCAGTTGAGATTGGATGTGAGGAAGAATTTCTTTGCTGAAAGGGTTCTGAGGCATTGGAAGGGGTTGCCCAGGGCAGTGGTGGAGTCCCCATCCTTGGAGGGATTGAAGAGTCTGTAGACATAATGCTGAGTGACATGGATTAGTTGGGGACTTGTCAGTGTTGGGTTAATGATTGGACCTGATGGTCTTATAAGTCTTTTCCAGTCTGGGCAATTCTAGGATTCTGTGATTCTGTGAAATCAATTATAGATATGAGTGGATTTGGGTTCAGTTTTAGCCTTTGCCATGTAGTCTGCCATTTCTCAAAAAAACCTGCTTATTCTTTCAGGCCCTCTGATTTAGAACAGGGATATTTTGTCTTGTCTATTTAGCTTCCAAGCTCTCTAAAGAAATGTCTGTTTCTTTTTTGGTCATTAAAGAAAAACTTTTCTAAATGATATCAGTGTGGTTTCTCTTGGAAATCTGTATCAGGGGCAGTAGGCAGATGCATTAACCTTCAAAGATTTGTAAATATCCTTAAAACACTGTAACCAGATGGAAGCCATTTTTTTCTCCAGCCTCCCATTTCCAGGTATTACCTTAAAGACCTTCTCAGCATCTTTTCCCTTCCTCATTTCCACAGCCATGAAAAAATCTGAAAGAGAAGAAAAATACAGCATTTGTAGGCTAAAATAAATTAGTATGAAAAGTGTTTGCTTCAGGTTTCTTAATGTTCATTCCTCCAGTGTAAAGATTTATGATTTAAATAAAATAAAATATATATTAAAAAAAAGGAAAAACCCTGAAGTTGCACTTTTATGGATTTGCATATTGGGTTTTTTTTTTGGGGGGAAGATTCATATCAGGCAACAAAGACTGAATAAATCATTAGATACAGACAGAAGAATGCTTTAAAAGAAATGATTTGCAACATATATACTGTAAAACATTACCCACGGCAAATGTTGGATCAGCATTATATATAGAGCTGCCACTTATGAATTTTATGGGCTTCTTGGGAGGTTGCTTACGAATAGTAGCATGGTCTCTCCAGCACAGGGCTACGAATCAGGAGATCTGGATTCTATTTTCAGCTAAGTCAATGCCCTTACAATGTCAGCTAAATAAATTACTTGATTTCTCTGTTTGCCCTTGCAAAAATAAAGATGAGCTGTTCATTCAAATGAATTTTGAATTTTATTTAGGAATATACTTTGTGATCTTTAGGTGGAAGTTGCTACACAAATGCAAAATACAATGTTTACTAAGGATTTTGAATCATTGATAAGGCACAGGAATTTGGAAACATTTTAGGTTTGAGTATATTATATGGTAAGATTCAGGCCATTTTTACTAGGTACAAAGTGACAATTATTTGTGGGGGAGCAGTCTATCAGAGCATATAAAAGCCCATGGACTGGTTTGTAAGCAGATTGTATGGATAACATATATTGCTTGGGTTAATCTTTTATCTTAATAAGCAATAAGGAAACCAGCAACAAGAAACTTATTCCAGATCGACATTTTTCTTCCCCTTCCTTCTGGTTCTTATTTTGAATGGGTGCTTTGGGGAAAAAAAAAAAAAAAAAAAAATCTGAGGACATTTCAGCCCTCGACTTCCCATAATTTCTGATCCACCCAGACTGGAGTGATGGAGGAACCTATACCATATA
This sequence comes from Antrostomus carolinensis, assembly GCF_000700745.2. Lineage (NCBI taxonomy): Eukaryota > Metazoa > Chordata > Aves > Caprimulgiformes > Caprimulgidae > Antrostomus > Antrostomus carolinensis. The sequence goes on along the minus strand of NW_010319645.1, from coordinate 10,870 downwards.
TAGCTCTGGGGGAGTTCCCTCAGGAAGTCTAAGTAAATTGGACATAGGTTTTATAAGGTTGGTTTTATTTTGGTAGCAGACACCTCTGAGAGATCTGTAGCAGCACTAAGAGATTGGAATCTCTTTTCACCTTGGGAGCACATTATTATTTGAAACCTTTCACCACTTAGGTATGTAAGTTAGCTCAGATATTTCCTTTAGCTTGAAAATAGTTTAGCTCAGAAATCTGCTTCTGAGTTTAGCTCAGAAATCTGCTTCCGCCTCTGGCCAAGAACTGTTATTAGATTATTTTCTTAATGAGAGGATTTTAAACAGGTAATTTCATTTTACAAATGTGAGACTGTTTTGCTCTTTAATTAACCTTTAACTTTATTGTCCATAGCTCCTAGTCAAAGATTATAGAATGAAAGAATGTCCTAGCCAATGTTTAACTGCTTTGTACATTGTAATAGTTTATACATTTTACATGTTATGTTTTCCTAACTCTAGTGAATCATGGGTGTAAGACAGAAAGGTAAATGTCTTCTGCTGCTGTACCTATCAGCAACACTTTCTCCCAGAAGGGTTTATTAGCTTTATCTTTCTACCCTCTGAACAGAGACATACACTGAGAGATGACTCACATTAAGAGTGTAGAGAATAGGCAGAGCAATCCTGTTTATGTTGCAAAATACCACAAAGACTTACTTTTCAAGGCTGAAAGCTGTCCAGTCTATATGTCTTGAAGAAGGAAGATGACACACTTCAGGGACATTTGTTGACTGCCTTTGTGAGCTGTCTGAGGCTACGTAGCCACAGTGCCAAGGAAATGGGTAGAAATGGGTGGTCCAGATGCACCATCTCATCATTTGAGGACATCAAAATCTACTCTCCTACTAATTGTAAGCAATCTGCAGAATTGGGTGGATGGTCACTAGCAAGGTTGAGGACAGAGCTGGGTTTCTTTTTAGTAGCTAGAATAGCACTGTGTTTTGGTTTCAACATGGGATTTGTTATTAGAAAAATGTTGACAACATACCGATGTTTTCATTTTTTGCTGGAAGTTGAAGGACTTTGTGTTTTTGTTAGTCTGCAAAATCTAGATGGGGTGATGAATATTTAAATTAATAAGCTCAAGTGGTATTTGTATATGTCAATAAGATATCCCATATCATATCACATCATGTTCAGTTTATTAATGAAGATCTCTCTTTTGTTAGGGTCCTCTCTCTCTCTCTCTCTCTCTCTATCTCTCACTTGGGCTCTCTCTCTTCTGGGACTGTGGTTTTGGTTCTGGGATTGTCGCTCCTCCAGGATCATTATCCAAGAATGAGTTGGGCCTGGTCAGCGTCTGGTGAGCAATTACCCTGTGTATCACTCATTTACATATTTTATTGCTATTGTGATTATCATTATTATTTTAAGTTTTATTTTGATTATTAAATTGTTCTTATCTCATGCTACGAGTTTCCTTACTCTTGCCCCCCAGTTCTCTCCCTTATCCTCTGGGGGGGAAGGGAGAGAGAGAATGTCTGTTTTTGGCTTCTAGCCAAGTGCTAGCCCCGTGAAACCACCACAAAGACAAGCCCAGTACTTCTGGCCTTTTCTTCGTGCAAAATGCCTCACTATTTCTTTAAACTAAAATGCCTAGGTACAAATCAGATATCCAGGCATTGAGATGGTTCCAACACAATTATATTAAGTCAGGAGAGGCTTCTGTAGGAGGAGAAGTTTGAGCATTTCAGTACTGTCAACTGTCTATCTGAGTGCTGCCATCACAATGAACAAGTCTCCTGTAACTCCATGTGTCCGGGTACTAAAGTATTGCCTTGTCCTTATGTTCTTATGTAGGTCAAATCTTTGCCTTGCTGTCATTGACAACATCTCTTTAAGTCAAAGATAAATGGTCTCTTTGTGACCAGTGTTATTACAATGAATTTTGGGAGAAATTATAATAATGGAGCACTTAAAAGTAAAGAGCTAGCACTTGAGCTAGCTAGCTATTAATTATAAATGTCAATCTCTATCAGGAATTCTTTTTTATGTAAAACTGATCTGAGTACTATTTTAGTGTTAATTAGAGAGAAGCTAAGATGAAGTGTTATCTAATGATGAGCATTCATTACAAGGTCTGCTGACCCCTTGTGCTTATTCCTGGAGGTGCACTGGTAGAGCCCCTGGTATTAGCAAATAGATTTAAGATATGGATGTTTTGGGTTTGTCACAAGTAACTGTAAGGATGACACTCACAGAAGCTATTTGTTCCTATAAGAGTGTCTATAAGTGTTTAGTTGCAACATAGAAAGAAATGTATTTCTGAAATAGTAAGATCCATATTTAAAAAAAAATATAGAACAAATAATAGGCGTTTATTGAAAAGCCCGAGAAGAGAAACAACTCAAGATGGTGATCAAGGTTTTAATAAGTTTTGACAGTGCATCCATCAGCCAGGAAGCAGGCAGATTATTTAAACATATTCAAGTTAACCCTCCATTGACAATCTTTATTGTCAGAGAAACTGATAGTAGTGTTGAAGGTTGTAGAAACCAGTAGTCATTCTACTGCTAAATCTCCAATTTATGGAGTCCTCTCTTTCTCTGATATGCTCATCAAGAGAGCCCAATTAGTGCTACAGAGACTATGGGCAAAGCTACTGCAGAAATTCACAGTTCTTCCCAGATCACTCCTGGGAAGGGTATTGTTCTGTCCTGCAGGCCTAAAGGAAGGGTGATGTGCTACAAAGCTTCTTACCAATACCTTTACATACTGGTGGAGAATTGCACTGTTTTGGTCAGCTCCTATACTCATTCCAAAGGTAGGTCAGATTGGTTCAGATGGAATAAGAAGGCTGACTTTACAAAATCAATTTCCTCTTTTGAATAGAAATAAAACACAATAGCTTTTTGTTATTTAGTTTTCTTCTCTTCTTTACAGATTGAATCAGCTATTCTTATTAACTACAGGAATGTGAACATTTACCTTAAAAAATATTGTCTACATCCAGAGTCCTGAAGATTGGGATATAACCTTTCCCAGTTTCTGAATTTTTGTAAGTATCTCTTTAATTTTCTCATGCATAAGAATGAGCCTCATTTCTCTGCTGACTGCTGCCCTTATGCCTCCTTTTCTGCCATTAGTGAACTAAATGTTTGGAGAATGTAATTGTAAAAATCATTCCTTAATGTAAAAGGCTCTAGAGACAAATGTCAGATTTTATTTCCACTACAGCCGATAATGGTACTTGATAGAACCATTTATAATTTCTTAAGAGGGAGAAATAATTCTCTTTAACTGATTTATTCATATAAAGCCATTTACTCTTTTCCTGAATGCAGTGGATCAAACTGAGTAATGTTTGCTAATTGACTATTGATATGTGGGGGGCAATTCTAAAGATGCCCACCAACATCCTCTTTTATAACCAGTGATCATCAGAACAGGCCTGAGACCTTCGATAAACCAGCTGGAGACCTGCTGATATCTACTCTCATTTCCCAGCCTTTTAAAATAAAGTAATTCTGCTCCAAAGAGCTATAAAACATACAGGGTAGTTGAACGCAGTTCTCTCTCCCATCCTACTGGGATATGTTCTGCTTTGGAGGATTGAGGGTTTTCGAAACCCACTGTGTGCTGACCTCTTGATTGCTGGTTCACCCTTGCTAATGAAACCAGTGCCATGAGTGTCCTGACTGAGAAGACCTTTGCCAGGCAAAATAACCCAATGGCTACACATCTGAAAGGAATGAAGAAGTACACTTTGACATCTTTGCTTTACAAATAGGCACAAAGCATGGCAGGGAGGCTTTAAAAATAACTTTCTTCTAAGAGAAAGGAAGATGAATGCTGAAGATGAAATTTTGACCTTGCTGAAGTCAATGGAAATTTTCCGACTGATTTCAGTTGGGCCAAGGCTTCATACAAAGCTGTGATCCATTTTTATGGGCTTACAATGCTTGCACAAAGATGGAGAGGGCCTTTGAAATTGTATTCAGTGCTCCAAGGGGACTGGGAAATCACTAGGACTAGAAATCAGGGAAAATGTCACGACAGTGTCAATTAATTCAGTATTGACAGAATAGTTAAGGGAAGTTTCCAAACCACATATGCTAATTCTTGCTTTAGTTTGTCATTCTAAACATTATAAACCACTCTGTGTAGGTTTGTACATGTGTTTACATCCCTGTAATTTTATGCTGCTCTTTTTTGTTTTGTTTTGTTGGGGGTTTTTTGGGGTTTTTTTGTTTTTTAAATGCAGTCAGAGTTTTTCTGCTGTGTTTTACCAAGCAGTAGGCTAATAAAGCTAGTAGAGATTTTTCTTCAACCCAAACTGGTTATAAAACATGCCACTGCCCACAAAAATTGTAAATATTGTGGATTTCTTGGAACAGTGCACTCCACAGTAAGACAGTGTCATTGCCTGCTGAAAAGGATGATCAGAGTAAATGTCAAAACTAACTATTTTGTTAAGGTAAGGCAGATACTCCTGACAATAGTTAACAGTTTGACTTGAATGGGTGTATGCTGATTTATTCTAGCTGATGATATTGCTATTGTAATATATCCTTGTTTTTATAAATGTTAAAATAGTTTTATTGCTTGTTTTACTGTTTCGCTTCATGTGCATAACTGCCATGAACGCAATACACTATTCTCACCTGAGAAACTATTCCCATACATCCCTGTACTTCATACATACTCATTTCTTCAAATGGCTCTTTCCCCTCTGTTTTATGGGAAAATATTGCCCTTCTCTGACTTTCTGTATAGCCCACTGATTCTTTCTCTTTAAACTAAGTGATCCTCAGACAGGGTTTGCACCAGCACAATATTTAACTTTAATGAAAACTGGGCAACAAATTCCCATAAGGATCTTTGAAAATTCATCTTTTAGCATTGTAATTGTTTTCTACTCTTCATTCTCCCCTCGTTCTTTTGTTTGAAGTTCTTCCCGGAGTCCACCACTAAACAATTTCTCTGTGTGTTCCTAGCAAATGCACACAGCTACTGGCATTTTGTTTCACCGGATACTATTCTTAGCTTTGCTCCAAGAGGTTGTAAATCTGGAAGGGAAAATAAAATAAATAAATAAATGAAAATCCACTGGTTATCATAATTTTTGATGTTTTGAAATACGATGGAAGTTTTTTTTGAAAAGGCAGGAATCAAGTGAGAGGAAGAGAAAAAGGAAATTGAATTGGCACAGAGAATTCAATTAAAAATTAAAGTTTTATTAATACAGGAATCTCCTTGTGCACACAAATCTATATTCTTATACTTATCTTCTCTGCCAAACTTTCTTGATTTAATAACCCACTCTTCACACTATAATTCACATGTGCTCTGCCTACATTCCTGAGGAAGGGATTATGCATTTTATTAATGATGTTGTGTCAGACAAGGCTGGATATTTGCACATTTTACATGCCTGGCTTCCACTTGTAAGACTGCAATTATTTTTAGCAATTAATTACAAACCCTATAACCCTGGCAGTGGAAGATTACAGCTGTAGTTTCCACAATATCACTGAATCTTTTGTAAGCAAATTTCAGACTGGTCATTAGTACACTTCTGAGTAAGTTTACAGGCTATGGTTTGGATGAAGAGGTTCTTCCACCTGAAGTCCAGCTAGCACCCAAACGTATGATGGGTATAATATAATCATATAATTATTTATTCCTTTTCTGTATCCTAACTACAGTGACTTGAACATGTAGAAACAGTAGACATGGTAGTTGGGGAAACAGTATAGAAGACACGTCCTCTCAGGAATACTTGAGATCAAGTCCACGCCTGGCAACATGCTTCCTGAGTGACTTTGGCCAGTTTGCTTGATCTAGTTCTTGCCTTGCTGTTTGACAGATAAGGAGTTTGTATTTCCCTGGTGCAGAGGATTGTTGGGATGTTTGGGTTTTTTTTAGCATGAATAAGATGTCAGATATTACATCCAAGAGCACATAATATTTGCCAGTGCAATGATGTGAAATGATGATCAGGGCACTGGAGCACCTCTCCTATGAGGACAGTCTGAGAGAATTGAGGTTGTTTAGCCTGGAGAAGAGAAGGCTCTGGGGAGACCTTACAGCAACCTTCCAGTACCTGAAGGGGCTACAGGAAGGATGGGGAGGCAGTCTTTGTCAGGGAAAGTAGTGAGAGGATGAGGGATAAAGGTTTTAAACTGAAAGAGGGTAGATTTAGATTAGATATGAGGAAGAAATTCTTTACT
>NW_010319645.1:0-4563 GCF_000700745.2 Antrostomus carolinensis | reverse complement strand
TCCTGCTGATGGCAGGGGGGTTGGAACTGGATGATCTTTGAGGTCCCTTCCAACCTACACCATTCTATGATTCTATAATCTGTGATCTATGACTTCTCAGCACTCAAATGGAAGAGTACTTTGATGTTTCAGCTTTTATATTCATATTGCTGATCTGGGCAGTAGTAGGAATATTGTAAGATTTCAAGGAATCTCATACAGGAAAAGATAAGATCCAGACCTATGCTGCCTTTCCAGTTTCTACTTATCTAGAAAATATGACTAGACTGAATTTAGCTTTTTAGGGTTGCACTTAGGAACTGCTTGCAAATATCTTTAGACTGAAAAAATGGAGGGTAGAAGTAGGACAATGCAAAACAGGGTAATATAGTGAGATTAATCTTATTGTGAATTTAAAGTGAATATCAGGAAAGGATGTACATGTTACACACTAAAGTTCGTAAATGTTCTTTTTACCCATGGTGGTGGAAGATCTATAATTTAACTTGAGAAGCAAAACACTACAAATATGATTTTTAAATAACCCCACAAAAATTATCTATAAGTGTTGCTTTTCAAGACTATTTATTATTAGTAACTGGAAGCTGAGTGCAACTCAGTGTGAGTTCTGTGGCTTAGAGAAATCCCTATTTGTTTTTAAAAAAGATGAAATTACAAATAATAAGCCTATAGTCATTGAAACACTTGACCTTTCTGATAGTTTCCTGAGATAAAACAATTATTTGGATTAGCAAGTCCAAAAAAGAGAATTAGTTTGTAAGTAATTTCTGGAGAAGGGGAAAATGTTTATGAAATACTTAAGACTTTAGGGTACTATACGTCTGCTAAACTCTGCACAGCTGACCATTTCCTAAATTAACTCAGTAGAAACTGGGTTCCTGGTAAGAACATAAATAACAGAAAAAAAAAAAAAGGCAAAAAAACCCCAAACAAACAAACAAACAAACAAAGCACAATACACTGAAATTCATGAATAGACTATATCTTGTCATTTTGAAATATAAAGTCAAGTCAAGTTTGGAAAAGGGCTTTTTTTTTTTAGTTCTGAAGGTAAATGGAATTGAAAAGAAATTACATCATGTTTTTTGTTTGAAGAAAGAAAAAAAATCAGTCAGATATTTTTTGCTGATAAAATTTGAGAGCAAGCAACAGAAAAAGACAAAAGTTATCATAGTTAGAAAATGAAGTTTTCAAGTCTTTTGAGTCTCATGAATTTCATGACAGGGTACTTCAACTGAAAGTCAAAGAAACTGCATATTTCTTAGTGGATATTTTTGTGAACTTATAAAACGCAAATGAGTTCCTAGACAACTGGCAGAAGAAAATCTGTATATTTCTCTTTAAAAGTCAGAGAGAAGAGAAATCCCAAGGAACTCTAGACTAGTCATCTTAACCTCTGTTCCTGGAACAATACAGGAACAAATAATCAATCAAACTATCTGTAAGCACTTAGAAGATAACAAAAGGATGAACTGCAGCCAAACTATATTTGTCAAGAAAAAATTGTGCCAAACTCTCTAAAATCTTATTGTGACAGTGTAAAAGCCTTGCAGATATGGAAAAGCAATTGATGTCATCTGTATTAGATTTAGGAAGGCATTTAACTGTATTTTTCATGGTTTCCTTTTTGGGGTATATGATCTAAATAGAACTATTGTGATGTAGGTGCATAACTGGTTGAAATTCCATGTTTGCAGTGTAATTTTCAATAGATCACTGTCATAGGAATCACCTACTGAACTCTCAGGGACTTACCACTCTTCAGTGTATAGTGAGCTAGAATATAAAGTAGAAGACATGCTTATCTGATTTGCAGATGACACTATGCTGGGTGGGGCTACCGGGAGGACTTGATGGAAGACATAATTAACATGAACTTGACAAAATAATCTTGACAAACTGGAGTGAAAGCCTCAAAAAATTACATTGCAATTCAGTAAGGAAAAATTTATATTTTTATCCTTAAGTGTGAATAACCATTTTTTTAGGTACAGATGAGAAATGGCAGACTAGAGAGTTATTCTGTAGCAAAGGATCTAGACTGTTATTGGTTCACAAGCTGAATATGAGTTTAGAGTTACACAGTCAAAACAAAAGACAAACACTCTCCAGAAATATTTAAAGAAAAACTACATACATTGTAAGATACGTTTAACAGTCCTTCCATTTTGACCACAACTGGTAGGAAGAAGTAGGTTTTTTGTAGGGGAGACTTTGTCTGATATCGTCATTTAGATGCTATGCATAAATATCTTCATATTCTCTGTATGGTATTGAAGATGTATGTTGCTTCCTCTGTTGTTTTGGAACTGAGCTACAGAACGTCTGATTGTTCACTTGCCAGCTCAAATGTAGTGTAAGTTGACTGACTGCAAAATCTGTACACTGCCACTCCTACTTGTTCTTTTTTTCTTCTCTCCTCAGTAGTATCTCATTGTGCTAGTCTCTATTTGGGCTGTCTGAGTATGTGTGAACTCTTTTTTTAAGAAAGGCAGTGAATTGTTAAGAGAAAGTACGTACATTTTGTCTATCATCTGCATGTTTCCTTACATATTTGCTTATTACTTGCCAGCTCTGCGTCTCCTATTCTGCCTGTCTACATGTCTGTATATAGCTCCCTCATCTTCTGGGTCCACCTAACTTAATCTGTTTATCACTGAAAGACTGAGAGAGCTGGGTCTGTTTAGCCTGGAGAAGAGAAGACTGAGAGGGGACCTTATCAATGTTTATCAATATCTAAAGGGTGGCTGTCAAGAGGATGGGGCCAGACTCTTTTCAGTGGTGACCAGCAATAGGACAAGGGGCAACAGGCACAAGCTGGAACACGAGAGGTTTCAGTTAAACATGAGGAAAAATTTCTTTACTGTGAGGGTGCCAGAGCACTGGGACAGGCTGCGCAGAGTGGCTGTGGAGTCTCCTTCTCTGGAGATGTTCAAAACCCACCTGGATACAGTGCTGTGCAACTTGCTATAGGTGAACCTGTTTCGTCAGAGGCATTGGACTAAATGATCTCCAGAAGTCCCTTCTAAACCCAACCATTCTATGATTCTGTGATTTCCTGCAATGATCATCCTTCATTCTTCCCATCTATCCAAATTGTTTAGAAAATCATCTTCATCGTGGTGTCCCCCCTTTTACTAAAAATATTGTCAGTGCCCAAGCCTAAGCAAGATGTGGATACCTGCTCCATTTCAGGCATTTTTTTTCACTACTTTGACATACTTTCTTTATAAGGAATGATATGAAAATCCAAACTGTTTTCTATATTTTTTTATAACCTCATCTTTCATGACAGCTGACATGATCTATAATTGACTCCAGTCACATGGAAACATGACATTTACTCCTCTAAACAATTAGAAAACTTTGGTTTGTGCAATAGTTGCAACTTACGGACAACTAATGAGGCAGTTTCTTTCATGTGATTGAAGAGTTCTGTAGATTTCTAGGTTTAAAAAAATGTTATAACAACTTTTCACTAGAGCTCTAATTATAAAGCAGGTTGAAAGCATGCCAAAAATACAATCTTTTAAAACCTTCTTTCTCATTTACATTCTTATCTGACATTTTTTAAGACACTGATGCTGCATTAGAAAAGGAAATATAAACGTTAAAAAATGTGAACAAACTAAAAATATGAGATAAACACTTTGCAGAAAATGTACCAGTGCTTCTGTTAGATCAGTGGAATGACTATCAAGTCATCAAGCCTTTTTCTGACACCCATGTCAAAGGAATATATGTAGCAGTGTGCTCCAGTCTGACAACCCAACTCATTTTCTTTACTAAGGAGAGAAGGTGTGACCACAGTGACAAGAACAACTCTACCAAAAAACAAGCCAAGATCCACATGGCACAAGTAGTATTAACTATTCAAAGCAAGAAAAGATCATACGTGCCCATTTAAAGATCCAACAGATTTATGACCGACCTCCTCTGTTCCCTTAATGTGGCAATCCAGATCATTTGGAAGCAGATCAGGTCCACTTAAAACTGTAAACCTGACATGTGCCTGAATTAACTGGCAAAAAAGATTGGAAGCCACAAAATATTAATCAACTGTGAGCCAATTTCTGCATCTCCTGTGCCTCCCTCAGCACTTGGCCCAAGGAGCTTAACTGCTGGAATAATAAAATTAATTATTACTTAGGAATTTCAGTGTAATACTCCAATCTTAATGTTTGAACAAAAAGTCTTTAGTGCTTTGAATGCATATTTAAAGCAGTAAAGCATAAATTTTTAAAGTAATATCCACAGCGAATGATAAATGTGTCTTGTTGTTGTAATAACTTCAGATCTCTAAATTAAGAATTGTAGTTTGAAGTAATAATAATATTTCATATATAGAGGGGCCTTTCATCTATAAGGAAATAAAATCCACTTTCATGGCCCAGGCATATCCACACACAGGTGTAATTGTGACTGCAGAGTTTGATTCAGTGGTCATTCAAGTAAATTGAGGTTATTGGTGCTTCTGCAATGCTGACAATTTAGAGTCCTCAGCCAGTAAACTGAGCTAGGAACTGCATGAATGAATGAATAGAAGAAATAATCTGCAAGCAA
>NW_010319644.1:0-17431 GCF_000700745.2 Antrostomus carolinensis | reverse complement strand
TTGGACTTGATGATATTTTCCAATCTAGGCAATTATGTGATCAGACTTCCATGAATGAATTAAAAATTATTTGAGGCCCTTATGTTGATAACTACAGTGTGTTTCTGAGCAGTTTCCTCTCCTGAGGGTTATGATCTTTTATTCTTTGATTACCTCTAATGCAAGCACTTGTTTTTAAGTAAACAACAAAACTGCAAATCCTAGAAGATCTCAACTTGTCCCCCTCATTACTTGTGATGTGGGTAAGTCCAGCAGAACTTTTGTAAGTTGGAGAAGTTAGAGGAATTTGTGATGGACAGAGTTGTCACTCTTCCTTTCTCCTCAGAAACAAAGTACTTGCAGTAATAACAATAGATGTTTTGCAACAGGAATTATTAAATGATACTAAATTCCTTCCAATAGAGCTGGAACCTCTGAACATCTGAAGTTGTGATTGGGTTCCTTGAGTAAAGGACCTCACCGGGACATCATGAAGGGACATTTATGGTAAAAAAACAAACCAAAACAAAACAAAAACCCAAACAAACACAGAATTTGTGGCAGTCTGAGCTGTGTTCCTTAGCTGTGCTATAGAGATGGAGAAGGAAGCCGATGAAGTTCCTGTGGTCTCTGGCTGAGCCACTGCCTACCGCCTCGCTGAGGCTGACATAATGGTACCGGGTGTGGGAGGGGATACGATAATATTAGCTTAAGGGCTGTGGTTGAGGCAGGGGAATTCACTCAAAATTGAATTTATTTTGTCAAACCAGTGCTTTCTAATTTCTGAAACTGTTCCTGCCAAAGAACTATTGCCCTGATAATTACTGTCTGCAGATTGCCTGTGCCATAAAGACCGAGATAATATTAAGAAGTTGTTAAATTCTGTAACATCTGGCCAAAAAACACACCCCAGTGCCTATCTTTGTGACGTTTGCTTCCTCGATGTCTTCTCAAGTCTAGATGTTTCCCTTTCAGTCATTTGCTACTTGCAGAGTCTCTTCAGTGTTTATTTACCCTTTTATCATGCCTACATCTCAGGAAATCACAACCCTTAGGTCAGAGAAAAAGAGCTTTGTTGAGGAACTGTTCATTCCAAGTGCTAAATACCAAATTTGCTCATAGGATGGCCTTGTTCCATGGCCTATAGCGATCAACAGACAACTGATCTTAACAAACACATGTAATGACCATGCCCTGGATTTATTTTTTTGGAAGGCACAATGCAGAGAGAAAACAGAGATCCTCACAACTAATGCTTTGTATTTGCTTGTGTGTAACTAGAGTATTTAATAGTATAAAAATACAAGGTGATAGTTAAGCCTGTGGAGCTGCTTGAGTATTTTTTTCCAGACGAGGCCAGTGGTATGTTTAGTGGCACGAGTGCTTAGTACTCCCTGAGAATGTAAATAAAAATCAGACTTCCCAAGAAGAAATAATAGGAAAAGTCAGCCACTAAGAGTAAAATAGTAAACAGTGACCCTTCCATGCTGTCTGAATAGCCACTGCCTCAAAAAGCTGATCCTTTAAAATTTATCTGCCCTTGTGTGCTCCAGAAACACAGGGACCTGCTGTCCTGTCAAACTTGCCTATTCCGGTGTTTTCTGTGCTCTGAAATTTTGTACTACAAGAGACAACTTGATTTTTCTAGAGCAGGTAGAAGCACTTTTGCTCATGGCTGGTGTAAAGCCGACAATGTGTGCTTGCAGCTCAGAAGGCCAATAACCGTGTCCTGGGCTGCATCAAGAGAAGCGTGTCCAGCAGGTCGAGGGAGGAGATTCTGCCCCTCTACTCCGCTCTTGTAAGGCCCCACCTGGAATACTGCGTCTAGTTCTGGAGCCCCCATCACAAGAGAGACATGGACCAGTTAGAACAAGTCCAGAGAAGGGCCACCAGGATGATCCGAGGGCTGGAGCACCTCTCCTATGAAGACAGGCTGAGAGAGTTAGGGCTGTTTAGCCTGAAAAAGAGAAGGCTCCAGGGGGATCTTATAGCACCTTCCAATACCTGAAGGGGGCCTACAAGAAAACTGGGGAAGGACTTTTCCTAAGGGCAGTTAATGACAAAACAAGGGGAAATGGGTTTAAGCTGAAAGAGGGGAGGTTTAGATTAGATATTAGGAAGAAGTTTTTCACTGTGAGGGTGGTCAGACACTGGAACAGGTTGCCCAAGGAAGTTGTGGATGCCCCCTCCCTGGAAGTGTTCTTGGCCAGGCTGGATGAGGCTTTGAGCAACCTGGTCAAGTGGAAGGTGTCCCTTCTGATGGCAGGGGGGTTGGAACTAGATGATCTTTAAGGCCCCTTCCAATCCAAACCATTCTATGATTCTATGAAAGCCTGGATATTTGTACACCAAACGCAACTCTGGATCAAGCAGAAAGAACATCTGTGCTTTGCATAGCTACAGGCAAGTGCTGATAGCAGCAATCCCCACAGGAAGCGTGTTAAAGCAACCTAAATCCATAGATTTTTGTTGTGACAAGTTGCACTTGTCTCCTGAGGCATTGTCAAATGTCCTCTAGTAAATTGTGTTGCAGTGGTTTAAGATGTTTCTGCTTTGTACTGTCTCCCTGCCCATTTGCAGGTGCAACAGGAAAGGATTTGAACAGGCCTTTTAATATTTTCAGTGCAAGATCACTCAGTCCCTATTGTGGATTTGAGTTTATAATGAGATTATGAATTGGGATATTTTAGATGTTGTCCCCCCCTTCTTGCTCACTTGCAATGTGTTTAGCATAGAGGTGAAGCACTATATTAAATAATGACAAGTTATCACTGTCAAAACCTCTGTTTGCACCCTAGTTTGGAGATAAGTTCTTTATTTCCTAATAATAGGCAAATTTGTTTGGGGTAGCTGCATCCAAGAGCCATTTCTGGTTCTGTGTGCTCTGCTTTAGCATTCAGACCTCAGCTGCATGGGGATAACGGAGTGGATTTGAGGAATTCCACCTACAATTGGAAATACATCCTACACAAGGACACTTGATCTTCTTTTTACTGCTGGATTCTCAGTGTATAGAGATGGTAGATGATATTTCACAAACTTTAGCTAAATTGCATTATTATGATGGTATCTCAGGACCCAAACTGACGTATACATTGTAAGATCTTTTAGGATACAATCTCTGTTTGTACAGTGCCTGACAACTTGGAGTTTAGGACTTCAGGTGGTGTGGCAAAAAGATAAATAGGGCTAAATACTGAACAGGTTCATGGGCTTGTAGTCCTCTCCTGTCATTCCATTTGTGTCCATGTTGTGACTGTCTCATAGAATCATAGAATGAATCATAGAATGGTTAGGATTGGAAGGGACCTTAAAGATCATCTAGTTCCAACCCCCCTGCCAGCAGCAGGGACACCTTCCACTAGACCAGGTTGCTCAAAGCCTCATCCAGCCTGGCCTTCAACACTTCCAGGGAGGGGGCATCTACAACTTCCTTTGGCAACCTGTTGAAGTGTCTGACCACCCTCACAGTCTCCAGCTAAGCTGGTTGCTTGACTCTCACTTGAGCCAAAGCAGAGAGAAGTGAACAGCACTTGAACTCCTCTGTAAGCAGGTACATAAAATAGAGCAGATGAATCATGACCTGAACTCCACTGCGTTGTCTAGGTCCCCATAATCTATACAAGAACTTGGGATACGTACCTTGGATGGATACTTCTCCCAACAAGGCCCAAGTCTGCTGTAGTTGAACACTTGACACAGGATGGATTTGGAGAGAGAGCAGTGACAAATTTCCTTCCTTGTTTTTTTACAGCGAGAACTCTGTGCGTGGGAACATTAGGTAACTTGCTTGAAATTGCACAGAAAATCTGTGGCAGAGCCACGAGAATAAATCAGACTTTCCAAATTATAATCCGGTGGCATAAATCTAAGGCTGTCTCAATGTGAGATTGACCAGTGCCTGAGGAAATGTGCCTTTAAAATGTGTCTGTGATGGGTTCATACCTGCTGTTTGGCTTTGTGTAACAGATAGAGTTTCACTGTGGAGTTTTCATGTCTTGGTTCACCATCCAAATTACGTGCTGGCACAGAAGGCACTGCTGCTCTGACCAGCTGACAGAACTGGAGCAGTGATAACTAGACATCTTGCCATCATTTTGCTTTGCAAAGATAGTGACCAATTTTGGCTAAATTTCAGATTCCAGTAACTCTTTTCCAGTGAGCTCTGTGGGCTGTGCTGGAAAAGCATCTTAACCATTTGAGGTCCCATTAGATTGAGTAGCAGCACTCAGCTTGACCAGTCAAAGACACTGACAGACAAAGGGTTAAGGGATTTATTACCAGATTCTCTTAGGCAAAGAGAATTAACAGATGAAAGTGAGCTGATTACCTTTTATTTTTGTGTGTGCAAATAACCACATCGTCATCGCCTGCTGCGTTTCAAGGCAGAGCCTTAATTGGCAGGTGAACCGAGCAAAGCCCCGTAGCCAACTGAGTTTCCATTTTACTGCTTTCGTATTTTAAGAGCTTTTCTGTTCTCAACAATTGTGTCTTTTTCTGTATTTTAAATGTTAAGTATGCTCTAATGAATGCAAAGCCTATCAAAAGTTAAAAATGAACTGGTTTTTCATGGCAAACCTGGGCCTGTATTTGGCACAATTTTGATTTACAAATAAATGGGGTGACTCTTGGAGGGGTGGGGAAGGAGCAGTGTTGCTGCTTCCTTTCTGCATCCTCTTGTGCCAGCCCCTGTTTTGCTCTGTAGCTCTCTTGGAGGCTTGAAATGCATTTCATCACATTTACCTTATGTGCTCACCTGAATGGATTTCACAAACTGAGATGTGCTGGGTGAGGACATGGCTCAGGACAGCTGAACTTACCACACTGCTAAAGGTACTTGGTGATAAAACCTCCAAAAGCATGTGCCTTGCTGCAGCAGAAGGTGGAGGTGTTGAATGGCCAGAAGGACCATTCTGGAGCTAGAAAGCATAAGCAGCTGCTGCTGCTTTTGTTCTGCTGTGCTGGAAAACAAATTTTGAGATGTTCTTGGATAAAACTTTATAATAAAGTTGCTGAAAAAGTGTCAGCATGGACCATCTAAAAATCATCTGCAAATTATGAAGCACATGTCTGTCACTACCATCTTTTAGGATACACTGGAGGAATGAGGTCTCTTCTCTCTGAAACTAGTATAAAGAATTAAAAGCTCATTGGAGTGGAGGCTGAAACCCTGTAATCTTCTCTCAGCTAAACACTGAAGCTGGCCCTGCTCTTAGTTGGGTGGTGTGGACCAGAAGACCTTCAGAGGTCTTTTCCAACTTTAATTATACTGTGACTTTAAGAATGGTAGGAGTCATTTCATGTACCACTGGCTACTTTATGTATTTATATTTGTTTGTATGTATAAAATCTATGCAGAAGAAACTCAAAGGAAGAACTGAGTGAGAATCACCTCTGAACTTTCCATTTCCAAAGAGTAAAGTTACTTCCCCAGGAGAGGCAAGACCTTATTTCAGACCCATGTCCTGAATCATACACGTGATAGATCTGATCATGTAGTTTTTCTTTTTGGTGTGTATCCTACACGTCTACCACATCCAGTTTGGAGAATTCAGCCTCGCTTTCCTGTTACAGTGAAAGAACCTGAAGTGTTTCATTTGGGAAAGAAACAGAGGAGGTTTTAGCTTGTAGTTTTGATAAGAGCAGAAAAAGGTAGATTAAGCTTGATCTGTGGTTTGGTTTGTATTTTTTGCTTTGGCAGCCAAATTGCAAAACCAGTTATTCACACAGCTGTATTTATAGCTGCTTATGATTTATGGAAAGAGCTGAGAGATATTTGACGAGATAAATCTCACTGGTGTGGCTGATGTCCAGCTTCAGTCTAAGCATTTTGTCTGCCTAAAATTCCCCTGCCATTCCAGCTAGATACGATATTCCTCACTGCTTTTCTCAAACCAGGAACTTGCATAGCTGCAAATGATGGGACTGCTGTGGAATTCAGCCCTACCTGTGGATAAAGGGGCTGCTGATGTTTCACAGCAGCTTTCTGGGGGCTGATTTTATATATATTCTAAAAGGAAAACAAGAAAACATAATTTGCCAGTTGTTATGAAAAAAACAAAACAACTTATATAGAATATGGTTTTTTTCCCCTATTTTACCAAAAGCTACAAATTTGTTTTTTTAGGCTACAGTTCTGGTATCTTCAGTAGCATTATCTGGATGCTCATGTACCACAGCAGTTGATGTTATTGGATCGCACTGGGATGATTTGCTTTTTTAGAGACCATTACAGAATCACAGAATCATAGGGGTTGGAAGGGACCTCAGGAGATCATCTAGTCCAACCCCACTGCCAAAGCAGGTTCACCTCAAGCAAGTTGCACAGGACTGCATCCAGGTGGGTTTTGAACATCTCCAGAGATGGAGACTCCACAAATTCTCTGGGCATCTTATTCCAGTGCTCTGACACCTTTACAGTAAAGAAGTTTTATTATTATTGCAATTGATTGGATGAACTGCTCTTATGAAGCAGGCAGTGTGAGGATATCCTCATGGACCCATCTGTGGATGCCTAAGGAAGCAGATCATATAGGACAGCAGAGACAATCCCTTTATGATCTAAGGCAATGGAGTAGCTGGATTTCCACTCAGTATGATATGGTGCTTCCAAATATCTCTCTGAAACATCTGAGGGAAGGCAGCTGAATCTTGTCTATCAGGCAGGTGCTTTCAGTTCGTGCAACCAGGATTATTAAGGGAGTAACCACAAGAGGGAAGAAAAGACAAAGCTATAACTCATGCCTTGGACTGCAGCTAAAAGGAGCCAGTGCTACAGGGTAAGGAATTAAGACAGATTTGTGTTGTTTGAATCTCTGCTCTTGGACTTGGTTGTGTGAACTGATGAAAATTAAAAGTTGAGTAGGTCCTGTAAGTCACTGTATGGTATTGTTATGGATGTCTCCTTGCTTTAAGAATGCATCAACCTGGCTTTCTCCTTTCACTTAAAGGCTCTTGCCCTGTTTGGACCAGTCTCTATAGGCTTTTTCAGACAACAGGGTCCCCTCACAATCTTGGAGTAGCTCAGGGTGTTCTCTTACAGTCCCCCATATGAGCAGTAATTTGCTAAGTGTAGTGTAAACTGGTTGATATGTAATATAACGCTTGTAGCCTGGAATAGAGCTGTAACCAGTGCATCTGTTGTTTCTCATCTCGGGTACAGCCTGAGCCTTTTGGCTGCCTTGATGTCCTTTCATACCACAGCACCTTCTAGTCCCTTGAAAATTATTTCTTTGGTTGCCTGAGTTTTACTTTTTCCCTTCTGCTCCATCCAATGACACTTATTTCTTTCATGGATTGTAGTAAAACAAGATTTTCTGTCCTTTGACCTGGTCCCTGCCTAATGTTGCTACACCTTCAGCTGTGTGATCCCCTTCTGGCTTTGCACCAGCCATGCTCTCTGTCTGCATCAGCTCTCAACGTGAGCATCATCTCAGGACAAACTACTGCTCTAAGATGCAGACATACCGAGGAGATAATAACAGAGCCAGGAAAAAGCTGATGTTTACACTCATCTTGAATACTGTGTTCAATTTTAGGCCCATACTACAAGAAGGACATGGGGGTGCTGGAGCGTGTCCAGAGAAGAGCAACGGAGCTGGGGAAGGGTCTGGAGCACAAGTGTGCTGAGTTCCCGGCTGAGGGAACTGGGGGTGTTGAGCCTGGAGAAAAGGAGGCTGAGGGGAGACCTTGTGGCTCTGTGCAAGTCCCTTGGAGGAGGGTGGAGAGGGGTGGGGGTGGGTCTGTTCAACCAAGGACCAAGGGACAGGACAAGAGGAAATGGCCTCAAGTTGCACCAGGGGAGGTTTAGATTGGATGTGAGGAAGAATTTCTTCACTGAAAGGGTTGTCAAGCACTGGAACAGGCTGCCCAGGGAGGTGCTTGAGTTGCCATCCTTGGAGGTATTTAAAAGATCTGTAGATGTGGTGCTTAGGGACATGGTTTAAAGGTGGACTTGGCGGTGTGAGGTTAACATTTGGACATGATGATCTTAAAGGTCTTTTCCAACCAAAATGATTCTATTCTATTGTGATTTTAACTTCTAATTTATCTGCTCCCTGCTCCTCCCCCCATAACCCTAACATTTCCGATTTACCTTTTCTGGTCTTTAGTTCATTGTTTAGTTCATCTCAATTCAGCTTGTGGGAGCAAGACCTGTGTCTTTTCACCAAGCACGTTTCAGGGCAGACTCCCAACAAATGATTTGATCATTTAAAGCAATGAAATAACAAATTGCTATGGGTTTTTTACATTTCTCAAAGAACCAACTGGTCTATTGCTGAAAGTTCTCAGTCTTTTCTTTTAACAGATACTAAAGAAACTGAAGGGCCTTGCTTTGGAGACCGAAGCTGAGCTGGAGAGACAGGATGAAGCTCTTGATTCCATCACTACCTCTGTAGACCGCGCGACGTTGAATATCGACAAGCAGAACCGCAGGATAAAGAAACTAACGTAGTGGCCACAGGAGCTGGTGGGGATGGTACCGTGAGGAAGAGGAGGATTTGGGGAACTGTATTTTTCAAGACTGTTTCTTTAATAGGCGCTTTGATTGCGTGGGAGGTGTTTGCAATATTGTCTGGAATACGATGCTGCTGTTGTCGAGTTCCTGAGGGTTTTAAAAATGTTTCCAGACTTGGATAATATTTGAAGGTTGTTTTAAGATTAAAAAGGCCAAGACTTTTAATTTTGGTGAAACACTGATGGTGGATTCTTTACCACAGAAAATCTGTAAATATGAAAGGATGTGATATAATCTGAATCAACTTTTATGTGCTTTTTTTATGTTGCTGCTTTTGAAAGTTTGGGGGTTTTTTAATGCAACGAAGAAGTGAAGGAGAAATGAACTACTTATGAGACTATTTTAGATGATTACAGCCTATTAATTCTCTCTCAAGGTCTTTCTTTAAAATAGTTAATAGCTGAACTAAGGACCAGGTGTCCAACTGCAAGTCATTGAGGCTTTTTTTTTTGTAAGTTAATGCTGAGGTGAGCAAATGATGGTGATAAAACCTTGTGTTCCCTGAGCAAATAGTTTTAATAGAATTCAATCACGTTTTTAATAATACCCAGAAATTTTATAAGAGGAATGAAGACTTAGTGGCCACAGCTGTCTATTGCCATGTCCTGGGAAATCAAGAGAAGAAGGTTAGTTAATGTGCCTGTATTGGTAGAGAAAACTACTTATTGAGCTGATTTTTTTTTTGTTTTGCCATTTGATAAATATTTTGCTTACTCAAGTCACTTATAAAAAATAAGTGTCAAAGTGAAATACATGTTTCTGCTTTCCAAAAAGGGACTGCTGATCTTCAATGATCGTCTGCATGTTTTTGTGTGGTTTGTTTTTTTCCCCTTTAAATTGTGCATATAGTGAGGGAGTTGATTTTGGAGTGGAGAAAGTTATTTTCTTCACAGGTGAACTTACTCACTTCTTGGAGTTCACTATTTGTATCCCTCACTTGCACACAGTGCACTTTTATTTTTGGTAATAGCCTGACATGGAGTCCAATGTTCTTAGAGCATCATGAACATAGTGTTCACTTAGTGTGGTCCCTAAATACAATGTTGGCTCTGGGCTGCCACATCTCTAATGGATGTTAGTGGAAGATCTCTTGTCCCTTTGCTTCTCTGTCCTTGATTTTCCAAGGATTTCCCTACTGTTTGACTCTCTAAATAGAAACTTCATGACTTTTGTGAAGCATCATGTGGTTTTTGTGTGTCTACTCCAGATTCACAGGCTGAGGAGTCTGTAGTTGGAGCTGTAGACATCTGGATAACATTGATAGTCATACACCCATCTATCTTATGGCTTTTATTTATTTGCACTAACTGGTGGTGAAGCATTTCAAGATTTCTTGTAGACTTGTATTTCTAAAATAGGAATAGGAATACTGTTAGTTGTTGTCTGATAGGTTTTGTTGAGTTTACAATTGGCTCCATCAAGACTAAAGGACAGTGGAGACTTTATCCCCTTCTAGCTTGATAGTACATAGGAGAGATTCCAGGTTATCCATGTATCTATTGCTTATGGCAGAGAACTCCCATTTCATCAATTCCTATGGTTTACCAGCTATTTTAAGTCAAAGTAGCTGTTGTAATATGTCTTTTATTTTTTTTTAAAGTGTTTTTATATTAAAACATTTTTCTTGTATTGCTTTCAAATACACTTTTGGTGCAATATTTTTAACTAGTGAAGCTTTGAACTGTTTATTCCACTGATTGTTGACATGAAACTTTTTTTTTTTTTGAGTAATTCAGCCTACCTTTTAAAGAAAGGTGCAGTAAATCACATAGAGTACATTGTTTTCAAGATCTTACTCTACCTTGGTTTGTCTTACTACATATTAGATTGTTAATATTGGAGTAAAGTGTACTTCTGCACTACAGGTTCTTCATTTCCAGTCCCAAGTTGTTACTGGCATGCACTTTACCTACTTGCTGAATATGGTGATGATATATACATACACTACGTACTGTGAAATAAAATTGTGTGGGATTCTCTTGTTTGTTTCCAAATTACTGTTGTTTTACTGTGAAAGGAAGAGATGTTTACACAACTAATTATTTCATGAATTTCCAAGTAGACTTTGCACAAAATATATGTTAACTGAACCTGGTGCTGACTAGGAATGAATCTCAACACTGAATTAGTCCAAACCAGGATTGCCAAAAGTAAATACTAATTACATATAATTTAATTTAGCATTCTTTGTGCCAACTTTTTCCTGTTGTGGTTTTTAGCACCTAGCTGTTGCATCTGATTCAATATCTCGCGGTTTGTGTTAGTCCAACATGTTCATGCTAAAGCAAAAAAAAATTGTAATATTGTTTGTAAGAAGTGACCTATTCTAGAGCTGCGCATTAGCTGAATATCATGTGTCCGGAGGACTTTCAATCTGTAATTTCTTCTTATTAAATATCTTGGAATAGTGACCTTCTCTCTTGTATTCACTTGGCTGTGAAGTTGGAGTAAAAAATATTCTATCCACTTCTTTGTCATGATGTGGGACAGAATTTGATGTAGCATTTCGTGTATGGTTGGGTTTTAGGATAGGCTATTTTAATTTAAAAAAAAAAAACCTCAAAAAACCCCAAAAACTGGTGGAATATCTTCATTGTGAAAGTCAGCTATTCTCAGCTGGTCAGTGAAGTAGGTGAATGCCAGCACAATTTACGCAGTGGCTGGTCCTCTGTCCTGGAGAGTGTTGGACAGGAGCTGCTCCAGCTCTTGGAAAGTGGACTAAGAACTGCTTGGACGTGTTAATGATTTGAACAACCTCTTGGGACACAAGTATAAAGTTTTTACTCTGATCAAGACTTCTCTTATTATACAATAACACAGCTTCTGTTAGTGCTAAAAGTGCTTAGAGCCTCCTAAATTCCTTCTACCTTAAACCCAAGCACTGTTATTTTCCAAATAATGTCACAGATCTAGACCAGTGCTCCATGGGGGAAGATGTAGCAGGTAGCACCTGAAGAACCTAGGAGAAGGTTCTTGAGGCAGAGGGTGGTGGAGCACTGGAACAGGCTCCCCAGGGAGGTGCTGATGGCACCAAGCCTGACAAGATTCCAGCAGCATTTGGCCAAGGCCCTCAGGGACATGGGCTGAATGTTGGGATTGTCCTGTGCAGGGACAGGAGTTGGACTCCATGATCCTGGTGGGTCCCTTCCAACTCACAACATTCTGTGATTTTTATGAACACATGCTGAAAACTATTTTTATGCTTCATTCTTCGTTGCTGTTATTATCTACGTGAGGCTAAGGCATACTTCTAGGATAACTTTTGCCTTTTATACACACAGTTTATTGGTTCTTTGCAGGTCTTTTACTACATTGTGAAAAGTGGAGGGCTTTGTCTTTAAGAGATAGAAGAAAAAATAATAATACAAGAGATTCTAAGCTAAAAAATATAAAGATTTTACTTGAGAAGGCTTTTCAGCTCCTGCAAAACAGAACTAGATTGTACTGTATCATATGGTAGGTTTATAATCTGATGTGTATTCATGGCAGTGATGAGTGGAGCTTAAATTATTTCTGCATGAGAGTTTGAATGTCTCCTGTGGAATCATTTAAACGCTGGTAATAAACATGGCACTTCCCAATCCTCAGACAAGTGGTATAAAGAGCTTTTTTTTCAGGCAATTAATGAATTGAACCGAAGCCTCATAATTGCTGTCTGTGTTTCCAGTGCTTTGAAACCACTGGTATGCTCTTCACAGAAGGAAACGGAGCAAAGCTGCTTGCAAGTGTTGAAGCCTGTCACTGGGAAGAGTGTTTGGGAGAGACCTTAACCTGGTAGAGGGAAAAATAAATTTGTAATGGTCCTAGTCATAAACCTGGGCTTTTCAGAGTAAACTTGGTGAGCTTGGCTCATCTGCCGTCCTGGGTTCGCGTGTTTGCAACTTCCAGCTCAGTACCAGGCTCCTAATGAGGCTGCTTGGGCTGTTCATCATGGACCTGGTGGGAATTGTGTTGGCTTGAGCTTTGCCCACCAGCCTTTTCCATGTGGCAGAGGTACAATATGTATTTACTCATCCCAGCCTGGTGAGCCCGTGCTGTCATTGGCGAGCATTTTGCCTTGTCAAGGTAAATACAGCCCGTGGGGCCAGCTGTGTGTGAGTCAGGGCACACTGAAGACAAAACAAGCACCCTTGGCTTCAAACTGCCTCCTGTTTGAAGTGGAAAAGCGTTTGCTTAATGGTTTAAAAGTCCAGCCTGGCTTCTGTCAAGTGGTTTAATTTTAAATCAACAGTTTTTTAAATTCTTTTATGGTTTGGTGGCAGAGGGGTTAAAGCAGTTCAACACCAAAATTAAGAAAGCCTGAGTTCAGGATTCTGCCATTTTTTTGGTTGTTCCCTAAGAGTTTAATTAGATTTTGGATCATTCAAGCTGAGGAGAGTAAAAGCTGAAGAGAACCAAACCAAGATGATGGTGTCATAAGCTATTGCCTTATAGCAGGTGGTGCACCTTGACCATACCAGCCTGGTGCAGCTCCTAGTGTGTAGTTAAGCCTTTAACTGTTGGATTTCCAACAGGTACCTGCCTGGTGGTTAAACATGTGCTCTGCTGCTCTCAGTTTTCCTGCTCAGCCCTGTGGATTTGGTTCAGCTTAGAGAAAAACTTGTGAAGTTGGAACTACCCTGGCTTTTTATGTGACAGCTAAACCATTGAGCCATAAGGATGCTCATAGGATTGAGACAGTAGTAAGGAAGGGGGAGAGCAATGAGGCTTTTGCCTTTCAAAAGGATGGTGTAGATTTGGGAGTAAACTCTGGTTTTGCTGGTTGAGAATTTGTTCAGGAGCTGGCAGCAAAGAATGAGCTTTGGAGGACTTGGTTGTATCAAGACAGAGAGGAGAAAATGTGCTTGAGATTTCTGGAGGAGAAAATTTGCTCTGCTGGGTGGGATGGGACAGCTTCAGAGAGGAGAAGGAAACATGAGTTGGAAGATCTGCACTTAATCTGGCCAGGTTTTGTTTCTGGCACTGCTACAGACTGTCAGCCATGCAGATTGCTTGGGATTTAATTCAGATCCTCTCTCTTGGAGTTCGTGCTCACTTTGGGCATGTTCCCTTTGTATCAGGCAAAAAAGAGGATCTTTCCTCTTGATTCTTTAGTTGCTTATCTGTAACAATGCAATATCACTATTTCTCATCTCCAAAGTACCCTAAAAAAAAGCTAATAATCTTGAGTCCTAATTTATGTTAAAGTGCCCATCCAAATGTGGTGCTACTTCTGTAATTAGGGGTGCAAACCCAGCAGTTCTAGATATTGTGAATGAATGTTGAACCCACCAGCACCTCTCTTTGAGTAAATTACTGGTCCTCCCATTTCACAGGTAATGGGAACAGAGACACCAGAGCATTAACAGATTTAAGGATCAACCTGCAAGGAGGACTAAGCACCAAATTGGACTTAAGCCTCTGAAGCATAGCTTTAGGAGCAGGACTATCTTCTAATGCTTGGTGAGGCTCATGAGGCTTTTCATCGTTGTGTAGTATTTATCGTAGGCTTGTAAAACACTTGCTGCTTCACATTTTGCTTCTAGTTCAGACAATGAGCGTGTATTTCAGTTATTTTTCAGTTCATAACATCTGCAAGGACTCCTTTAGTCCTTTGGAGAAAATGTGATGGGTTGACCTTGGCTAAATGCCAGGTGCCCACCAAGCTGCTCTATCACCCCCCTCCTCAGCGGGATGTGGAGGGAAGAAAATAAGATGTAAAAAAAAAAAAACAAAAAAACAAAACACAGAGTCAGAGAATATTAGGGATTGGAAGGGACCTCAAAAGATCATCTAGTCCAATCCCCCTGCCAGAGCAGGAATTTAAATGAGATTACACAGGAAAGTGGGTCTTGAATGTCTCCAGAGAAGGAGACTCCACACCCTCCCTGGGCAGCCTTTCCCGGGGCTCTGTCACCCTCACTGTAAAGAAGTTTCTTCTCAAGTTGAAGCAGAACCTCCTGTGTTCCAGCTCACACCCATTGCCCCTTGTCCTACCATTGGGCATCACCGAGAAGAGCCTGGCTCCATCCTCCTGACATTCGCCCATTACATATTTATAAACATTAATTATGACCAAAACAAAAACAAACTCATGGGTCAAGACAAAGGCAGTTTAATAGAAACAACACAAAGCTGCGCACGCAGAAGCAAAAGAAGAACAAAATATTTATTCCCTACGTCCCATCAGCAGGTGATATCTGGCCAATTCCTGGGAAGCAGGGCTTTCGGTATGTGTAGCGGTTGCTCCGGAGGACAAGCATAAATAACTACTACCCCTCCCCTTCACCCTCTGTTCTAGCTTTTATTTCTGAGCAGACATCATATGGTATGGAATATCCCTTTGGTCAATTTGGGTCAGCTGTCCTGGCTATGTCCCCTCCCAAGATCTTTCCCAGCCCATGCCTACTGGTGGGAAGGGGGTGGGAGGGGAGAAATATTGGAGAGACAGCCTTGATATTGTGGGAATACTGCTCAGCAGTAACCAAAACACTGATGTGTTATCAACATCTTTACAAAACACAACCCTTGTGAGGGCTGCTACGGGGAAAATTAACTCCATCCCAGACAGACCCAATACAGAAAAACCTACTCAGAAATGTTTTGATTTCTTCCATATAGAATCATAGAATCATAGAATGGTTTGGGTTGGAAGGGACCTTAAAGATCATCCAGTTCCAACCCCCCTGCCAGCAGCAGGGACACCTTCCACTAGACCAGGTTGCTCAAAGCCTCATCCAGCCTGGCCTTGAACACTTCCAGGGAGGGGGCATCCACAATTTCCTTGGGCAACCTGTTCCAGTGTCTGACCACCCTCACAGTGAAGAACTTCTTCCTAATATCTCATCTAAACCTCCCCTCTTTCAGCTTAAACCCATTTCCCCTTGTTTTGTCATTAACTGCCCTTATGAAAAGTCCTTCCCCAGCTTTCTTGTAGCCCCTTCAGGTACTGTAAGGCCGCTATAAGATCTCCCCGGAGCCTTCTCTTCTTCAGGCTGAACAGCCCCAACTCTCTCAGCCTGTCCTCACAGCAGAGCTGCTCCAGCCCTCGCATCATCCTTGTGGCCTCCTCTGGACTTGTTCTAGCTGCTCCAGGTCTCTCTTTTGAGGGGGGCTCCGGACCTGGACGCAGTATTCCAAGTATGGCACATGGTTTTAATGTGATGCTTCTAATGACAGAGAATGTAATTTACAGCCATGAGGACACAAACAGAGATGGGAGAGGGTAATAGCAGGGGTGCAGCAGTACCAAGGGGTCCCTTCCATAACGGCATCTCCATTCAGCCTTCCCTGTGTTGCCAAAGTGCTGAATGTCAGAGGCTGGGAGAAAAGGAATCAGTGTTTGGTGAAATGTTCTCCAGAGCTTGAATTCTCCTTTAGGAAATCAACCTCTTGGGCTTCCTCCATTCTTTTCCTTATAACTTCTGCATAAGAAGCAAACCACACTGCAGGCTTGCCTTTTAATTTTTTATTATTATTATTATTTTTCTTCACTAATATGATGTGTTAATAACGTGTATTTAACACAGGGTTTGGACTGAGTTACTGACTGGGCTTGCTGGGTGTGCTGCATGGTGAATACAAGAGGGTGTATCAACTTTACATCATCTTTAGGCCACACCTTGAGTGCTGGGTTCAGTCCAAGAAGGACATGGAGGTGCTGGAGCGTGTCCAGAGAAGGGCAACGGAGCTGGGGAAGGGTCTGGAGCACAAGTGTGCTGAGTTCCCTTGTGGCTGAGGGAACTGGGGGTGTTGAGCCTGGAGAAAAGGAGGCTGAGGGGAGACCTTGTGGCTCCATGCAAGTCCCTTGGAGGAGGGTGGAGAGAGGTGGGGGTGGGTCTGTTCAACCAAGGAGCAAGGGACAGGCCAAGAGGAAATGGGCTCCAGTTGTGGCCAGGGCAGTTGAGATGGGGTGTGAGGAAGAATTTCTTTGCTGAAAGGGTTCTGAGGCATTGGAAGGGGTTGCCCAGGGCAGTGGTGGAGTCCCCATCCCTGGAGGGATTGAAGAGTCGTGTAGACATAGCGCTGAGGGATATGGGTTAGTTGTGGACTTGTCAGTGTTGGGTTAATGATTGGACTTGATGATCTTAAAGGTCTTTTCCAGTTGAGGCAATTCTGTATCTCATGGTATTCATATTCATAAAGTTGTGTACACGTCACTGCCTGCATTGTGCAGAGGTGGGAACAGATATAAAAATTTGTACGTACCATGGTGGGGCCTCAAAATTCATATTTCCTTAGACCACATAATTTCTAGTACGACTGTTTACCAAGCCTTTATCTTTAACTAAAACATCCTGAACTGGAAATGATGTTTTATAGGAAGAGAGAATCAAAGTATCAAAGTGCCATCAAGTGATGATGGATACACCCAACCTCTTAGTCATCTTTTCTCCTGCCTGTGGTTTCAGAGGACTTGCAGTTCTGACAGGTTTCACATGAAGCTGCCTAATTTTGGACACTCTTGGCCAAGCCAATATTTTCAACTCTTGTCACTGGTAATCCTACAGCATATCAATGCCAACCAGAACCAGAGCATCATCTTCCTGGTTAGAAAACCCATATTCCATCTTGTAGACCACAAGGAGAACAGTTTTCCTTCTGTTCCTTGGTCATGTTAGACTGAGTTTAAATGTAATAGATCTCTTACCACTTGCTAATCAGTGTGCTGTGTGAATGCAAGCTTTTCAGGAGGCTGTTTATAGTGCCTGTATCTCTGTGCTTTCAGAACTGCTGCGAGTGATATTGTGGTGAATTTATTTTTTCCACACACATCAAGTGTTCAGTTTGACAACTGGATCCAGTTCAATTTTGAACTACTTTAATAAATTCCAGCTTTTTCCTGCTGCACTGTGGGTGGAAATAAATGACAAGCAGACCCCAGGTTTCAGGCCACATTTTTCTGCCCGGTTTCCCCTTCTTCCTCCTATTTTATTTTATTTTATTTTATTTTAT